>NW_024387444.1:29571-191123 GCF_900408965.1 Simochromis diagramma | reverse complement strand
TTATTTCAGGATTATTATGTGTATTTTAAGAATATTTTCACATGGTGAAGCCTTACTTTCTATTGACGACTGCCCAGTCTTCTGTGTAGGATCTGACGCAGTCTCTAACATGAGGATCAGTGTCCCTGCAGCCAGACAAACATAATCAACCAAACAAACATTATTTTAACAGAAGAGTCAGACTCTAAATGCAGGCTTACTGATATGGATGGCAGACCATTGAATGTGTTGAAATAAATACATCTTTCTGGTATATCACACGCTGAAGCACACTTGTAATGCTTCTGCCATCTCTTCTGAAATACTAAGAGCCAGCAGTACATTAAGTAAAGACATTAAGCCCACATAGCTTGAAGGATTCCAAGGCGCTCATTAACTTAGTAACCAACCAGTTTACATACACATCTAATATACAGGCATTTGACTTCCATTCTTAATTTTTGCACCTCTATTAAACTGTAGGTAAGCTTATCTTACTATATTTAATAAGATATAGTAAGATAACGCAGCCTCATACAAATGTAGCAAATGATTTAAGGACAGAGCCTTGACATATAAATATATTGCCATTGAGTAAATGATAATTGTTTTTGGAAAATGAAATATGGAACCAAGATCACTATTCCTCATTAAAACCTGCGATTTCACATTAATTTGAAATATGTGCTCTCAACTTTATCTAAATTATTCAATCTCCACTATATATTACAGTCTTTTATAGCTCATTTGTTTGTACATTTAACACAAATTATTTGCATTACAAACAATTACTAGTCTCTCGAGATCAACACATTAAATTCCAAATGCTATTAAATGAAGAAAAGAAAAGAAAAAAAACAACAAAGAACACTCCACATCTTTCTTCCACGGCAGCCTTACCCGTCTTCAGGGACAGCTTGTACCACTGTGCGACACTCCCTGGGTGTGTAGATGACCTCAATGTCATCTGGGGGAAACTCAATCAGATCTCTCAGGGGACCTGACTCAACGATGGGAGGGTGAGTGATAAGGTACTCCTCAAAATCCACCGGCTCCACCGCCTCCGTGAGCGGAACCTGGTGGGTGATGAGAAAGTGTGACAGGGAGAAAATCAGAGGGATGGGAGAAGTTAAGTAGCTGTTAAGGGCATACACGTCAGTACAGCTCGGCTACTTTTTTTTCTTTGTCTACAAATGTCTTAATAAAGTCGTCTCTACTTTTAAGCAAATGTTTCACAAATGCAGTTATTGAGAAAAAAGGGAGAGCTGGTGTTATTTGTCACTCTATTATAGAGCACCGTGTTCTGCAATAATAGATCTAAAATATGAGGTGATTTATGTCAATTCTGTTAGGGGAACTGTTTTAGATTTCAGATCATTGTTAATTTCATAATAAAAAAAAAATCAGTTGTAAGAAAGACCCGTGTGGGATTTGAGAATATCCTCAAAGCTGATACAAGCAGCCAGATTATCACAGGTTAATGACATCATGGGTCTTACTGCGTTGACACAGGGGAGGATACTAGCAGTAATGTGGTAACCACACACCGTGTATGTCAATGAAATTCATTTTGTAACTTGTGGTGATGAAAAGCAACGACCTGTAGAAGCAAAGAATACTGGTGATGGACATACGAAGGAGTGATAAAAATATACACAACCGGAGCTAACACAGACCTACAGTTAACTGCAAAGCAATGCAAAACAAGCCAATCACTATATATCTGAATAAAACTTATGGCTGCATCCTCTACTTGGGTTTCTTTCTAATGCCCGCATCTCTACACCATTCAGGGCCTCTAAAACAGATATCTTGCCTGAAAGGGCTTCCAACTCCATTTCAGTTTCAAATGTCTGATAATATAATCAACTCTAGAATTACTTTATATGCTAATTATAAGTCACTTTGTCTGCTTCTCTGATTTGCACATGTGTTGCTAACATTGTTGTCTAAGCTAGAAGCTTTTATGCTTATTAATTCTGAGTTTCCACCTTGCCATTCGTCCTAGCAAAAACAAACAACTCGCTGGTCTTTCTGTTAGTGCTGTTCTTATTGTATTCTTCCACCATAATATTTTCTATAGCTAAGCAACCAGTCCTCTGTTTCTATGTTAACATTTTACGTGAAAAGTGGTGTCATATGCTTTTCAGCATTTTAATGTGGATGAAGATCCTTCTGAAACATTCTGAAATGAAAATGTGCTAGTGTGGACGCAGCGTTTGCCTGCTTCTACAAGTGGAACCCAGGGAGAATCTGTTTTAGCAGCTTCATTTTAAGGGTCTGTCTGTGCGTGTCTGTGTTTGTCTGTGTGTGGGTGTGTACATGCATGTTTGTTCTTCTTCCCCTTGAGGAATTTGAACACGAATATCTTTCACAGTTTTAATTAGAGACCAAATGCAGCCTAATTAAGTAGTGAAGGTGGGACCACGTGTTGGTGTTTCGGCTCAGGAGTACTCAGGGTCAATTGACACTACTCCTTTAACAAACACGAGCCATTTTTACACAGATGCTAAGCCAAATAAAGGTAGCATGATACTGCCTACAGCATGTGATTTTAGATACCATGACCTTGTTGTGGAATCGAAGGCACAACAGTTTATACATCAGTACTACCATTGTAATATTATCATGCCTTACCTGCTAATCTTTTCTACAATCAACGATTGTCACGCTCAAAGCTCAAAGTCAGAACAATAACGATACAAAACAGAAAGGGATAATAATGATGGAGCTGCACCAACACCTTCAAATGTCTGTGTAAAAAGGCTTAATGTGGTGAACAGGACAATCAATAGTTATCCCTCATGGCACTCTGCTAGACAGTTGTGCAGCTTTTCACATGTACCAAAAACCCAAAGCAAAACACCCCTGACCCCAATTAGAGAAAACATCGATCTCATTTGAAGAAAACCAACTACTACAACTGTTTACATGTAAACACAATGAATGATCAGCGGCCTTTCAGACTACTCACTGTGTTACTTGTTGTTGTTCCGACGTTGAGGTTTTTGAAGAGCTGTGGGGAGCCTCCATACTGTCCAGCTATCTGTTTCCTAACCTCTGCTGCCACAGTCCTGCAAACAGAGTAACAGGTAGAGAGGACAAGAAATAATTCAGCTTATGCAAAAAGTCTCTCTAGACATCCATTAAGTGGATATTGCAGGCTTATTAGTATTTAGAATCATATTAAGACCATCCCAGTATATTTCTCACAGTAAGGACGAATGACGGCCATGAATGACGGATCCCAGTACTGGTGTGATTAAAACAGAACAACAGAACAAACCAGTGATGGAAATGTGTCTGTGTAAAGCTGCATACACACTGCAAGCAATTCACAGCAACGTGACAGCCAGAGATTACAGAAAGCAAATGATATTTGGTAACTTCAAGCAACTATGGGCAAAATAACTGCTAGCAGCATGAAGTGGGCAAGACCTGTGATAAACTTTCAGGCAAGCAACTGAAGAGACTCCTAATGAAAGTGAAAAATACCGCTGATTGACATATGACCTGCTACTAAAATCATTAGAAGGTCAGCTGGGCAACCGAACCCTGCAATGTCCACAAGCAACCAGACGGCAATTTCAAAGTGATGTGCCACAAGCGAATAGCTTCAACTATGTATACAGCTTAAGAATAAAAAAAAAACATCCAAGGACAGTGATGTAACTACTACTGATATAGCAAAGCATGAATATTTTCATATTCTCCAACATATGAAATGGATTATTGTAGATTTAGTGGAATAACCCATAAATTTAACCCACCAATTTAACCCATCTTGGCAAAATAATGCCAAGATGAATGACAGAAGCTACATTTGAACTCATGTGCAAGCTCTGATTTATCCAAAACTGTGAACAACAGTGGTTGCACTGGGAAAATACAGCGCTACAACCACAGAAGTATTATAAGTAGTAATCTCAAATATGACACTATGTGGTGAATGTATTTATATCCTTTCAGAGGTTTTTGCTGGGACTGTCCCAGAAACACCAACAAAGGTTTATTGTACAGTGAGACCTTTCCAGTAATGTATGGTATGTGACTGTCCCTGGTACAGTCAGTGTTCTACATTAAAAAAAATGTCCCACGCGGTCGAAGTGCAATAAAGAGGGTTGGATCTATCACAAAATATTATTTCCCCTATACAACATTAGGTAATAAGATTGCATTATCTTTTTCTCAATTTCATAATGCAATTCTAGCACCAGTCGTATTTATGTGGAAAACATACTTCGCTCTGCCTCCAGTATATAAAAATTGACACTAACAACACTGGTACCACTATATCAGCTATGTAACACAAGATTAACTACAGTATCCAGTATGATATTTGTCTCAGTCAATGATATGGAGTACTGACAAAAGTCAAAGTTTGGTGAATTAAAAAAACCCAAAAAACTGCATGATTGCAAAAATGGCATATTTATTTACTTTAAATTCCTTGAGAAGCTAAAAATGTAGGCTTTTTTATTGAATCATTTGGGTTATCTCATAACATACAAAGATTTTTTTTAAAAGGCATGCTGAAGGATTTTGGCTATGTCCAACTAACTACCTAAATGCAGTTGCTACTTCAAGCAACTCACTGGGATATGTAAAACTAACAAACACAGAGGATCACATTTTTTTGTATTTTAACTCTCCTTCTGTCTCTGCTGAGCTTCACTGTGTTAGCTCAGACAGCATCGTGTATTACACCAATACACAGCAGAAAAAAATAATTAAAAAGAAAAATCCCTGGACCCCAGTGGTCAGCACAAAGCTCTCAGTCTTCAATTGTGGCTGTAGCCACGCACATTCGAAGGTCCTTTAAATCACAGCAACCACCAAAACCACTTAAAGATTTTTGCCTTGAACAGAAAAACAATGCAGCAAGAGGCCCAAAGTGACACAAACAAATTAAAGCCAAGGAAAAAAGCTACAAACTAAAGGGCCAAGGTTATGTTACACTGCTAATGCAGAGTGTTATGATTTTTTGTAATATTTTTCCTCATAAGCAACAAACTCTCTAATGTGTCTGTTTCTCTCCACTCTCATTCTAAAAGTTGTATCATAACGACTAGCTTGAAGGTGACTTTAGACTCTGGCCCATAATTACAGCAATTGTGAGTACAGATCACTTGTGATTGAGTCTGTGAGATCATTACAAAAGTCACATCCCTTTCCGATTTTCTAAATCGGCTACGATCATCTCCACTCCTGTAATGCATGAGCATCAGACAAGACTACAAACAAAATGTCACAGTTATCATTTTAAGCAGGAAAACAAAACAAAAGCAGCATGATCCAACTTTCCAGCTTAAGATGAACAAGATTATGTTCTGTGGGAGAGATCAGGAGGTCTCTGCAGAGCCGTGCTGTCACAGCTGGGGAAAAAGCACAAGGCTGCACTGACAAACACATTCCACACTGCTCCCCGAGCCCTCCTGCCAGACCTTTACTTAGCACTGGTCACTGCACAGAGGAATAACTTGATTAAGCAAACAGGATATCTGACAAAGATGGTAAAAACAACAACTTCTCTTCCCAGGCGCAAAATAGAAAGTGGAAGCAAAAGAAGAATCATAGCTTAACAATCCTGAGGCAGGACTGTGCCTTCTGAGTAGGAGGAAATTTGACTTAAAATATGTGATAGCGGGCACCGGTTTAGGTCGCTGGGATGAGCAGGCAACCGTATGCCCATGGCTGAGAGTGGCAAGCCTCGATTCGAATCCGACCCACAGCTCTTTGCCGCCTGTCTTCCCCTCTCTCTCTACCTCTGCTTTCCTGTCACTCTTCACTGTACCCTTTCAAAAGGCCAAAAAATATGTGATAATAGCTTTCATTAAAAAGAAAGAGTGTAGCTAAACAAGTTCAGCAGAGAACTCTTGTCCTTTGTTACGTGAATAATTTTAGCATGTTAAAAAGCATTCCAACAGGCTGTGAGAAGATTAACAGGGAACCATTTCAACTTTTATTGAGGCCTGTCATGCCCATAATACAGATATAATATCACAACTGCAATATAAAGCAGCCAAATTCAATAACAAATCTACTTTGTCTACTTAAACTGAGCCAGAAAAATGTCATTAAATGTCACAGGTTTCTTAATGAGGGCCGCGACTTATATTACTCTG
The DNA here is from genome assembly GCF_900408965.1 of Simochromis diagramma. Lineage (NCBI taxonomy): Eukaryota > Metazoa > Chordata > Actinopteri > Cichliformes > Cichlidae > Simochromis > Simochromis diagramma. Next base: position 185,019 of record NW_024387444.1, on the reverse strand, counting down.
CATGATCATGTGCATGCCATCCAAAAGGCATCTCAGAATCATCCTGTAAGTAATTTAATAATAATGTAAAGTCCCAATAATACGATGGAAAGTTAATATATGGTAGATTCATATTCTTTCAGTCGGGACATAAACAACTTCTACGGGAAAATGTCAAGATGATAGTGAACTTACTACAGTTCAATAATGAAAACACATTTGCTTCAAATAGATTATCGATTTTAAAATAGACAACACTCAGGAGCATGTCTGTGGTCTTATGTAATCATCTTTCCGTTCACTGTGGATCACAGTGAAACGCTCTCCAGAGAGATGTAAATTCTTATCTCATCTAACAGCACCACACAGAGAACAGGTCAACCAGCAGGCACGCATGCATATACTTGCTCAACAATTTGTAAAACGCCTTCATTGTTCGGACATTAATTGATCAGCAATAACAGTGATTAAATACGTCTATGTTGATCTGTACTGTACAGCTATCTGAACACTGACTGGGAAGATGGCATTTGACAGCTTGCACAAAGCCCTTTGTTAAAGAGATTACTTTGATCTGTCTGAGGGGCGGGGAAGAGATTATAATATCAGTATTTGATATCAGCGGAGGGAGGCTTTTGTTCCAAGTAATAAATGTGCAATCTCGTTTCAGTTAGGTAAATCTTTAAACATAACAAAGTTCAGGCACATCTCTCCCAGTGTCAGTAGTACCTAGCTGCCCATCGTTAGCTACTGTAAGCGAGATAGCTACTTGTCCAAAATTAACGGTTATCAATTTACAGTAGCTACGTTCATTTCGGTAATTATAATTATTGAAAGTCTGTTTCCTCTCCACCCCGGACACATACATAAATATGATATCACCCCTTTGTTAGTATTCACTGGTAAAGGACAGTAGCAGCTAGCAGTGTCGCTGTCTGTCTGGGTGGGTCTGAGCATCTTTGCAGTCACAGCTAACAAGCGGCTAGCTCAGAGCAGCAAGGCTGCGCTGGCGGCTGGGCCTCCTTCATAGGGTTCCCTCAGCATTGGTCTGAGGGCGACCTACATGGAAGTCCTCGGTGGGCATTTTGCGAGCACGTTGCGGTATGTTAAGTCTTTACCTGCTAATTTTTTGGGCGAAGGCGCGGCGTTCAGCCATGGCAGTGGCCGCTGATGTGCTTAAGCAAATTCCCAGGCAGGCAGGCAGCAGGCAGACTCCGTTTTCCACTCAATACGGCCACAGGGAAAAACGGGAAAACAGGAGAATGGATCATTACCGTAATGAACGTAACGCTGTGCCACAGAACACACCCAATGAAAAGTACTTGCGCATTCTCATTTCAAAAAGAACTCGGGTGGGTTAAGGAAGAAGGATTACGGATAAAATACTATTAATGAATAGCGAACATGAACATCTTTCAAAACTAAAGACACTTGAGAATTATCGGGAAAAGCAGTTATCACGAAATTATAGTAAAACCAGGTGCAGGACCTATAAGAAGCTGAAATATGTAAATAATACTGATAATTTTGCATGATTATACATGTCAAATATTTTTACTTGCATTTTTTTTGTCTTCACGGGTAAAGCAGCAGTATTTGTTAATGGATAATAATAATTTATAAATTAAGTTGTAAGTTAAAATATTTGTTTCTCAATATATATTGGAGTAGAAATAAGTAGAAGTAAAATATTGATGTATAGTGCTTCACATTTGTACTAAACTTCAACATTTGACACTTGAGTAAAAGTTACTTTGTATGCCGATTTGTATGCATGAGTTAAACAAAGGAGTATTTTTAAAAAGGACTGGAAGTTTGCTGGAAGTTTGTGCGACATAACTGAGAAAAATATATGTATGAAAAAAGAACTACTTCATTGTCGTCCTTAACAACCGTAAACAATAATCATAATACCGTAGAAATGAAAACAAATAGCATAAAGACTTTGTCAATTGTAGATAATGCAAATGAAACACATTCAAAAGAAAAGAGACTACATTTTATCATCTTCTTTTATACGGATTACTTTAGAAGCCACTGAGTAATGTTGTCTTCAGGTTTTGTGAAATAATAGAATAAAGTTCTTTGTTTTTTAAAAACGACAATTTCAATAATGCTTTTATTTCCTGAAAATCGGTTTACAGTAAATGTTTAAATAGACTGCAGTAGCTGTAGTAAAAGCAAACACGTAAATTTAGAGAACAATTTGTCAACATTATTAAAATAATTAAGTCGCAACCGTCTTAACACTGTTAAGACTTAACAAGTCTCAACAGTAATAGGAGTTAAACTAAATAGTCGAATTTCTGTAAGAGAAAGAGAAAAAATGAATATTATCAGGATAACTGTATAACATTGATAGGTTAAATCTCTATTGTATATTACTGTAACGGTAGACTAGATCCATAAAAAATAAAGGACTGAATGAATAAATAAATACGATGAAAATGAACATCAGCCATTGTAGCGATGTAATTAAAATATTTTTTTATACCACGCCCTGCCCATTTGTACGACAGAGAGCGCTTGTTCTTATTAAAAGAACTACCCAAACAAAGCAGAGTGGAGTTAAAGGCAGTTAATAATGGGAAACCGCTTTTAACGCCGCCCTGTCGGGTTGTCTGGATTTATTTTTCAGGCTAACCCTCACCGGTTTTACTACTTCTTCCCAGCGGAAGCACCGCGAGATCACCTGACTTCACTGTTTCTACTTCCTCAAAATGTAAATATTGGCGTTCGTGTTTGGGGTGTGAGTTCATATCGCAACTACTGGACGACAAACTGTGTTTTAAATGATCTTTTTGACATGTTTCAACACGGAGCTGCAACGCGTCTGTGAGGGAAACACGAACGGATGGAGGAAACTAAAATGAAGCGATGTTCTCACTGCAAGCTTTAATGTCATGTCATTTTTGTACCTCGAAGTCATAGTTAGTTAACACTGTGTGTGCGTCACGTAAAACGGTTGTAGGCTGAATGGGAATGGGTTTCCTCCCTCACTGTTTCAAATGGAGAATAAAGGGAGCGACGAGGTGGAAAAATTGAAGACAAAGTTCTTGTCCGTGTGGCACAATGTGAAGTACAGTAAGTAATTGGCTGCAGGCTTACACACACACACACACACACACACACACACACACACACACACACACACACACACACACACACACACACACACACACACACACACACACACACACACACAATGTTTAGCCCTGAGTGCCTGCTTTGTTTTCAATGCTCGCGTCACTGATGTGTTGCTTTGACTTGTCCATGTTCTCTACAACAGAACACACACTCACACAGTCTTATGCTGCTTAGTCACTCCTTAAAATAGTTCTTCATCAAACTTTTCCACGTTGTATTGTATGTTTTCCCTCTACTGGCCTACTTTTGTCCAATGGCGAACGCTCTCCGTCTTATTAACAAGAAGTCAGGAGTCACGGAACTGACCCTGTACACTTACTGATTAGTTTCCTAGGATAGGTGTGTCAGTTAAATCTCGCCATCGATGAAGCTGCGACATATTGTCTGTTTACTCTGTGTCTTAGGTTGGGCTCTCAAACCAAAGACGTCATTCAGTAGAAATTCTCCTGTGCTGCTTCTGGGAAAATGTTACCATTTTAAGGCTGAAGGTATGCATGAACACATGCAGGTACATAAATAAATGGACACTTTTATGCTGATTGAATTCCCTGTAATAACAAAGTTACAGACAATACTGGTTCCCCAAAAGATGGGGAAACTGTGTGAAACAAAAACAAAAAACAGAATCACACATCATTATACCCCACACAATTATAGGCTCACTTTTAATTATTTTATGTACACTTTACCCAGCACCCAACTTTATTGAAAAAAATTGTATACAGTATATATGTACGTACAGTATGTAACAAATAACCTAAGCACCAGTATTAACTTGTGTAATTTTTACGAATCAACATCTAAGTAGATATTGTTTAGATCATTCTCATATTTGTGGTTAGTGAAATAGCAGGATTGTGTCTTTGATCCATCCATTGAATTTGTAGATAAATTGCGCTAAGCAGTTACGCCAATTAGTATGAGCCACAAGTAAGAAATTGCAATAAGAAAGTTAAAATGATCATTTTATTATAATTGACACAAAAAGTAACTGCAAATCCCTTTTATCTTTTTTTAGCCACAGATGAAGAGAGTCCTACTGAAGCCTCTGTTGAGGACCTTGTTATGGGTGGGGTGTGTGGTGGGGGTGGTGTGTGTGGGGGTTGGTGGGGGGGTGGGGGGGGGTGGGTTGTGTGGGGTTGTTGTGGGCGGTGGGGTGTTTGGGGGGGGGGGGGTGGGTGGGGGGGGGGGTGGTGGGTGGGGTTGGGGGGGTGGGGTGGGTGGGGGGTGGGTGGGGGGTGGTGGGGGGGGGGGGGGGGGGGGGGGTGGGGGTGGTGGTGGGTGGGGGGGGGGGGGGGGGGGGGGTGGGGGGGTGGGGGGGGGTGGGGGGGGTTTGTGGGTGGTGGTGTGGGTGGGGTGGGGGTGGGGGGTGGTGGGGGGGGGGGTGGGGGGGGGGTGGTGGGTTGTTTGGGGGGGGGGGGGGGGTTGGGGGTGGGTGGGGGTTGGGGTTGGGTGTGTGGTGGGGGGGGGTGGTTGGGGGGGTGGTGTGTTGGGGGGTGGTGTTGGGTTGGGGTGGGGTGGTTTGGTGGTGGTGTGTGTGGGGGGGGGGTTTGGGGGGGGGGGGTTGGTGTGGGTTGGGGGGGTGGGGGGGGGGGGGGTGGGGGGTGGGTGGGGGTGGGGGGGTGTGGGGGGGGTTGGGGGGGGTGGGGGGGTGGGGTTTGGGGGGGTGGGTGGGGGGGTGGGGGGTGGTTGGGGGGGGTTGGGTGGTTGGGGGGTTGGTGTGGGGGGTTGGTGGGGGGTGGGGTGGGAGTGGGGGTGTGGTGGGGGGTGGGGGGGTGGGAGGGGGGGGGGGGTGGGGGGCCGCGACCCGGTCCCACCAAGGCGTCCGTCGAACCCCCTATCCAAACATGGGGGGGCGTGGAGGGGGGGTGGTTGGGGTTGGTTGGGGGGGGGGGAACGGGGTGGTGTGGTTGCGGGGGGGGGGTGGGGGTGGGGGGTTGGTGGGTGGGGGGGGTGGGTGTGGGGGGGGTTTTTGGTGGTGGGGGGGGGGGGGGGGGGGGGGGGGGGGGTGGGGGGGGGTGGGGGGGGGGGGGGTGGGTTGGGGTTGGGGTGGGTTGGGGGGGTTTGTGGTGAAGGTTGGGTGGTGGGGGGGTGGGTGGGGGGTGGTGGGGGGGGTGTGGGGGGGGGGGGGGGGGGGGGGGGGGGGGGGGGGTGGGGGGGGGGGGGGGGGGGGGGTGTTGGGGGGGGGGAAGGGGGTGGGGGGGTGGGGGGTGTGGGGGGTGGGGGGGGGGGGGGGGGGGGGTGGGGGTTTTGTGGGGGTGGGGGGTGGGTGGGGGGTTTGTGGGGGGGTGGGGGGGGGTGTTGTGGGGTGGTGGGTTGGTTGGGGGGGGGGGGGGGGGGGGGGGGTGGTGGTGTGGGGGTGGGTGGGTGGGGGGGTGTGGGTTTGGGGGGGGTGGGGGTGTGGTGGGGTGAGTTGGGGTGGTGGGGGGGGTTGGTGTGTGGTGCGGGTTGGGGGGGGGGGGGGGGGTTGTGGGGTTTTGTGGGTGGTGGTGGGGGGGTTGTGGGGTGGTTGGGCGTGGTGGGGGGGCGGGGTGGGGGGGTGGGGGGGCGGGGTGTGGGGGGGGGGGGGTTGGGGTGGGGGTGTGGGTGGGTGGGGGGGGGTGGGGGGGGGGGGGGGGGTTGGGTGTGGGTGTTGGGGTGGTGGGGGGTGGTGGGGGGTGGGGGTTGGGGGGTTGGGGTGGGGTGGGGGGTGGGGGGGGGTGGGGGGGGGGTGGGGGGGTGGGGGGGGGGGGGGGGGGGGGGGGGGGGGGGGGGGGGGGGGGGGGGGGGGGGGGGGGGGGGGGGGGGGGGGGGGGGGGGTGGGGGGGGGGGGGGGGGGGGGGGTGGGGGGGGGGGGGGGGGGGGGGGGGGGGGGGGGGGGGGGGGGGGGGGGGGGGGGGGGGGGGGGTGGGGGGGGGGGGGGGGGGGGGGGGGGGGGGGGGGGGGGGGGGGGGGGGGGGGGGGGGGGGGGGGGGGGGGGGGGGGGGGGGGGGGGGTGGGGGGGGGGGGGGGGGGGGGGGGGTGGGGGGGGGGGGGGGTGGGGGGGGGGGGGGGGGGGGGGGGGGGGGGGGGGGGGGGGGGGGGGGGGGGGGGGGGGGGGGGGGGGGGGGGGGGGGGGGGGGGGGGGGGGGGGGGGGGGGGGGGGGGGGGGGGGGGGGGGGGGGTGGGGGTGGGGTGGTGGGGGGATTGTGGGGGGGGGGGGGGGGGGGGGGGGGGGTGGGGGGGGGTGGGGGGGGGGGGGGGGGGTGGGGGGGGGGGTGGGGTGGGGGGGGGGGGGGGGGGGGGGGGGGGGGGGGGGGGGGGGGGGGGGGTGGGGGGGGGGGGGGGGGGGGGGGGGTGGGGGGGGTTTGGGGTTGGTTTGCGCGGGGGGATGTGGATGCTTTCCGGAGGGATTTTGCATCCCGTGTCTGGCTCACCTACAGGGAAGAGTTTTCCCCTCTGCCAGGCAGCACGCTGACCTCTGACTGTGGCTGGGGCTGCATGCTGAGGGCTGGTCAGATGATGCTGGCTCAAGGACTTATGTTGCACTTCTTGGGAAGAGGTGAGGAAAATGATGGTACTGCAGCTGTGCTACAGTATAACCCCTTACAACAAGATCTATGAAAAATAAAAATCATATATCATTCTAAGTTTAAATATTCAAATTAGTTCATTGTCCCCAAATGTCCTTCTGTTCCCAACGGCCACAGTGTTGCAGTGGTAGCCGGCCCACCTTCCCTTGAATCCATTGCGCTATGTGCGCGGCTTTTCTGTTGTGCGCATGTTCTCCCCTGTTCCATGTGTTGTGCGGCTTCTTCCCACTTCCCCCCCAGTTACAAAAGACAGGGCCATTTCAGGATCATTCGCGTCGATTCTAAATGACTCGTAGTGTGAATGTGTTATCCATGAGATAGGCTTGTGACCTTGTGCACCATGTACCTGATGTCTCACCCGATGACAGCCCTGGCAGTTTAGGTGTACTAGTCTGGTGTTTTCACCTGTTTGTGTTTCAGACAAACTCTATTGTCCTAAGATCTCTGCAGTGTAAACTGCTGAGTGTTTCTCTTTGTTTTCCAAAGACATTAACTGTGAGATAACATCTTTTGTCACTTTAATTAAGCTTAAATTTATTTTTTGTTTAATGCTTTATTTTTTGTACACAAAACTTGTTTGAAGTTTGAAGAGTTTCCTTAATTCGTAAGTTTTTAGTTGGTCCAAGGCATCCACCTTGAGCAAACTCTTCAATCCTTTTTCCCGATCCCTTGTCTTCCCCCGCTCTCGTCTCCCTCCCTGCCTGATTAGTAAATGAATTAAAGTGTTCTAAGTAATGGCTTGTTCCTTCAGATATCATAAGCTTGGTACTGGCTTTAATCCCAACACTCTGGACAAGCAGAAGGAGCGCCAGAAAGGCCTCCCCAAACAGGTGTTTGAAGCTGATGAGATGCCAGACAGCAGCAGTTACCAGGATGACCAGGTATCCTTTTTTTTTCATTAGGAAAATAATTAACCTGAATGATGTGTGTTAATTTCAGATTGACAATATCAAGATACAGGTTTAAAACAGTCCCACAGTGTATATGCTAGTCTGTCTTTTTTGCATTGGTTGTATTGCAGGATGACTTGAAGCGACGGTCAATGTCTATCGATGACACTCCGAGGGGTAGCTGGGCCTGTAGCATTTTTGACTTGAAGAATTCCCTCCCCGATGCCCTGCTTCCTCACCTCCTTGATCGTGCCCCCAATGAGGAGATTGACCGGCATAACGAAGACCAGCGCAAGGCCAATCGCCACCGTGAACTCTTTGCTCTGCACCCCGCCCTCGATGAGGTACAGTAAGCACCTTTCCATATCCTTAAAACCTTTTCTGCTAGTCTCCATTAAATTTATAGTTTAAACAGTTTTACATAACTGATAAAATTATTGTGCAATTCAGTCTTTTTTTTTTTTTTTTTTTTTTTCTTTTTTTTTTACCCCACACGTTTGTGGGAATGTGTAGGAGGAGCCCGTTGAGCGCCACTGTGTGCCTGAAGTACCTAAAGAACACTTTGGACAGAGGCTACTCGTCAAGTGCTTGTCCTTGAAGTAAGTGGTAGACGGCCTTTTTCAGAAAAGAAAAAAACGCCATGTAGCTCTTTTATTTAACTGCTGCTTTCTGCTGATCCACTCCTTTTTCTCTCCACCTTGAAGGTTTGAGATCGAAATTGAACCCATATTTGCTAGTTTGGCCTTATATGATGTCAAGGAAAAGAAAAAGGTAAGCTGTTATGCTTTACTCAGTGCCTCCTCAGCTCTGAGTTGTTGGGTCACTTCTGCAAACCGTTAAAATCGTTGGGAGGCCAAACGAATTTGATGAGTGGGCTATTAAATTTTATGTTGTGGGCCTGTTATGTTTTTGGGAATGCCGTTAAATCATACTCTGGAACTATGTATATATCTGAACAACCTTATCTAGTGCCGCTTCTTTCTGTTCCCTTTTAGCTAACAAACACTAGAGGGTAGCAGATGCCTTGATAAGTAGATCTCTCATATATAATGCCGCTTCACGGCTCCATAAACTTCTCTGGTGGCTTATTCATCACTGAGATGTTAACATGTTTGCCAGCCTCCACGAGCAAGAAGCCATGCTTTAGTAATAGAGTCATCAGAAATTACAATTAAATAATAATAGTTGTGATGGCGTAGTGCTATGATTACATTTAACAGGTGTTTTGGTCAAATAATAATGATCCGTGTGTCTGTTTCATGTGTCCTTCAGATATCAGAAAACTTTTTCTTTGACCTAAACTCTGAGCAGACAAAAGCGATGCTGCGTCCTCACATTCAGACAGCAGCCATCTCCACGCTGGCTCGCTCTGCCATATTCTCCATCACCTACCCCTCCCAGGATGTCTTCCTAGTCATCAAGGTGAAACAGTCATGCTAGAATTTCATCTCTCTTGTCAACTTTTGTTTTGTAATACGTAAAAGAGTACTAATAGCGGGTTTCCCTGAATGTTAGATATCCATGATTATGCAATGCCATCAGTATAAGGGTACTTAAGGCTTCATGTTTCTCTTACAGAAATGTCTTTGAATAAATTACAAGTAAAACCTTGACTTATTGTCCCTCTTTGATAGCACCAGAATACATTACATCAACCAAAACAAACTGGACAAACTGGACAGTTTTTCATTGCAGTGTTTGACTTAGTATGAAAGATAAAGCTTAATTGAAGAAACCTGCTTTCACAATTTGACACCCATCTTCTAACCTGTTTCACTGCACGTGAGTGTAGTTACTGAAGGCTGTGTTTGCTTTGTCAACAGCTGGAAAAAGTACTGCAGCAGGGTGATATTGGAGAGTGCGCAGAGCCCTATATGGTCTTCAAAGAGTCAGACGCTGCCAAGGTACAATGAGAGTGAATTAGATGATGAATACCACGAAAGCTCAGTCTCAGATGTATTTCAGTTATATGTGATGTCATAATAAATGTTTTTATTCATTACTGTTTCTGCAACTGCAAGTACTCATTTAAAAGTACATTCCTTTTCATGGTCATCTCCTAATTTTGTTGCAGTGAATAAAAATTAAAACAAAAAGAATTCTGATTCATTGTTAATGTACCACAAACCCTGTATTTACGTTAACATTTCTATTTTTTTATAGAACAAGGAGAAGCTGGAGAAGCTTCGAGGCCAGTCAGAGCAGTTCTGCCAACGTCTGGGGCGCTACCGAATGCCCTTTGCGTGGACCGCCATCCATCTAATGAACATTGTTAACAGTGCCGGCAGCCTGGAGAGAGATACAGAGCTAGAGATGAGCCTCTCAGGTCTAACCATCTTCTTTTAATGCAAGCTTTCTAACTGTAATTGTAGACGTTGACCATGTATCTCAGAATGATATCAAAAGTTCCAGTGAGTAGGACAAAAAACATGGCAGTGTTTTTTGTGCCCACTTTCCATGTCACACATGGTCTAGTTGAAGAGACCATAACAGACATGGCAGTCATGCATTAGGTGCATGGACATTTCAGTAAATTGGCGTGCTTTAGAAACAAACAGGGCAACATCATATTGATCCCTGCTGTGTTATTTTTACTGTGACCCTTGGTGTTTGACTACCCTTTGACCTTAGAGGTTATCTTTGATGCTGACTGGTGGCGACAGCCTTCTGTTGCTATGGCAGATTAGAACAATGTCTGCATGTTCAGAGTGGAAAATAAATGTGGGCTTTAAAATGTTGAGTTTGTTTTTGTTGTATCTTTTTAGAGAGGAAAGGCTCATGGTCTGAACGGAGGAACTCGAGCATTATGGGAAGGCGTTCTCTGGAGAGAACCACAAGTGGAGATGAATCATGTAGCCTGACAGGTTTTAGACCTGCAACACTTACCATCACCAACTTCTTTAAACAGGTCCATGTGAATGTGCTTGCTCACACGATAGTAGATTATTAGTATTAGATTACTTTTCCTTCCCTTTGTCATTTTCTCATGGTTTTTTATGCTACATGTTATTTTAGGAGGGAGACAGACTTAGTGATGAGGATTTGTATAAGTTCTTAGCTGATATGAGAAGACCGTCTTCAGTGCTGAGGAGACTCAGACCTATCACAGGTACTTAAAAGTGGAATTTATGCTTTCCTTTGATTGTCCTGATTTGAAATCTGAAAATGATTCTTTGCTCTTTCTTTAACACTCCTTTCCCCTTCCTCTGACTACTCACACACTCACCACAGCCCAGTTGAAGCTGGACATTTCTCCAGCTCCGGAGAACCCCCACTACTGCTTGACCCCTGACCTCCTGCAGGTTAAGCCTTACCCAGACAGCAGGGTGCGTCCCACCAGGGAGATCCTTGAGTTTCCTGCCAGGGACGTCTATGTGCCGAACACCATATACAGGTACAGAAAAAAACATCTGTAGTGAATGAATAACGTTTAATGGTTGTTTATTTGTCTGTTTGACATCGAGATTACACAAAAAATGAATTTCAAACCAGTTTGTACTTAACTCAACATCTAAATACTACTTCACTCTTTCGCTCACTGGTTAAAAAATGTATTTTATTGACGGATGTGTTTATTGAGACCTGCAGTGTCTACAAGGCTGTGAGTCAACTCGCAGTCAAAAAGTGTGTTTTTATTTTAATATCTTTTCTGATTGTCCTCAATCTTGGCCTCTGACATTTGCCCTTTATTCAGTAATAATTTTAAAGACCAAAACTAACGCTGAAATTAATCAAAAATGAAGTAAAACTTAACATTTAGTCTATCCTAACCCATTGTATTTTTGTATTACTGTGAGAACTATGCTCATTTCTACATTTGAATGTGATGTAGGCAGGTTTGATGTATGGATGGGTGTGTGAATGTGAGGGTGTTCAACATTTGTTTGTATTGTACTATAAAAAATTTCAATAAAAATATATGGAAAAAAAAAAACCTTAACATTTTCAAACAATAAAAACTGAAGTGAAACAAGAAATTCCAATCTGGAAACTAATTGAAGCTAAAGTGAATTAAAAACAAAAAAGGGTTATTTAAGGGTTAAAATAAATTAATAATAATTAGAAAATATGAAACAGCGTTGACAGGATTTATATTACTGTGCAGTATAAACTATGTAAGGAGTATTTTAAAAATTACACCTGCCATTTTTTCTGTTGTGTTCCATCCAGAACATTTTATGTTAGCATACAATGTTGTACTGCTGAAAACTTCAAGGGATTACATGAAGTATGAATTTACTATTGTTACATGAGTCTATATCAGTAAAGATTTTCAGTTTGTTCTTTTTTTTTTTCTTTGAGCAGTATATTTTGATAGACCAATATTAGGTGATTACATCCAGACGTTACCAGACAGGTGCTGACAGGGCCTGACTGTCTGCAGATGCAATTGGCCTGTGACTGATAGTTAGCCGAACTGAGTTAAGTGGAGTGGTTTTATTCCTTAGATCTCATTTTCATTAGTGTGTCAACCTTTCAACATGTCCTCTTTACTTATTTAATTCCATTTGGTTCAAGACAAAATTAAACAAAGAAATAGTACCATAATTTTGTTTTGTTTTTATACAGGTAGATTTATTTTTGGCCTCATAAATATGATTTTAGCACACAAAGCTGCTTCTCACAGTGATGTGTTAGTATGAAAACCTTTACAGTACAGTTGGTTATTTTGTAATAATGAGCAAAAGTCAATATGACTCAATAATGTAGGAAACACACAGAAATTATAATTTTCTAGCGGTACCTGCATAAATCATATCATATCATAGTTTAAATACAGAATAAAAAAAATATAAAAGAATAAGAAAAAGAAAAATCAGTGCGCTGTCTAAAGCTTTCTAGTTTGTAGTGGACTTTTTTCAGAAGCAGGAGATGATCTTTTTACCTTGACTTGCATAACTTGCATGCTTTATGTAGTAATCTGTTGGTATTTGTCCCTTTAGCCACTTTGAACATGTAGTTCTTCCAAACATACTTTAAAATACCTTGTTTTGTTGTTGTCATAAATGTACCCAAGTTCACCTTATTGGTTGTTAAGCAGTGTGGGTTTCAAAATTGTAGTCTATTCTCAGAAACCTCATTTGCTGTTATACAACTGCAATGTATTGCTTTGCAATCAATTCTGAATTAGGTTGCTGATGTGGATCAATATGTCTGTTTTGCAAGCGATGACAAATGTTGCATAATGACAGTTCTACTTACTGTCCTTGTCGGATCAGACACAGTAGGTTAACAACCTGTGTGCCACGGTGCAACAGGTCGGCATTTGCTGACGTCTGACATTTTTTTGTTCTGCTATCTGGTGGTGAGCACTAGCCAATGGCCGAATAATGTCAGGGAGGAATCTGCTCAATGATGTGGGTGAATTAAGACTGGACATATGGAAGGCCTGTGTTATGTCACTTCCCCCTCCTGTTGAACTTTTTGGATGTCCGTGTATTGGGAAAAAAAGCCAATAGTATTATATAGTGTGTGGACAGGGGGCTCAGTTGGAGATATCAGCAGTTGAAGCTTGTCGAATGGAGATTTTGGTCATCTTGAGTGAGTAGGAAGAGCCTGTGGTTGGCCTCCAGTGAATGCCCTTCCTCCTCATCAAGCGCCCCTTTGGTCTCAGCCACACATGCCTAGCATTAAGGTTGGTTTCACCGCAAGCATTGAGCCACCAGCCACCTGCCAGGGAGTCAAGATAGGAAATTATATCAGTCTTGTGATTTTGTCTTGTTTAGAAAAAAATGTCTTCATCAGAGATAATTATTTATTTTATTACTATGGTGGAGAAACATTCCAAGATACTGTGACTTGGGATTGTACCTGTGGAGCTGCGTGCACAGTTGGAGTTTTGGTTGCTGTCTGTGTTTCTGTCTTTTGTGGCAAATCTCATGCCGGTGCAGTTGGCCATGGTATCAGGCAGGTCACCTGAGAAATGGCTGACACGTAGACTATAGTCCTTGGAGGGACCTTCCAGTGAGAAGCGGTATTCAGCCCAGTGTTTTTCCTCCTTCCAGTCCTCCAAATCAACGCGAAGGATGTAAACACCTTCCTGTGTAATGCTGTGAATCTTTTTTAGGCCCAGCCAGAAGTCCTCTGTGTGACAAATCAAATTTATTTTGTTTATTTGTAGGAAAAACAAATCTCAGAAACTCTGAAGTCTCAGTTCATCTTATAATGGTTTGAAAATTGTAATTAACTTCCAGCAGACTTTGGGTCAACCAGGTATTAAAAGCATGCTGTTAGTAGCATGTGGGTTGTAATCATTAGGCAGGTAGCTGTGAAAGAAGGTTGAAACTCATCTTTTGCAGATGAAGAGCCTTTTTGTTGTAAATGGGTTATGAGTGCTTGTATGAGCATACCAAGTGCTGTAGGGAAGGCTGCCAAACTGGCTGTGTGCTCGGATAATACAGGAAGTCGTTCAGGGCCGATATCTGACAATTATTGTTTCCTGTGACCAAGGCTATAGGGAGCACTTACAAATGCTCCTGCAACCAAGACACTGCTGACACAATAGATTTTCTACTTTAATAGAAAATATTTAGGAACTGTTCTGATCAATTGATTATGGCTTTTTCTTTATATTGTGCCAACCCCTATTGTTTTCTGCTACTTTCAGTATATATTTTTTTCCTGAATATGCCATGACATTTGTGAAAAATGAATGTTTATTACGAGTAAAGACTGTCATTTTTTCTGTTAATTCTAAAAATAGAATATTTTATTTAAAAATTTAAACCATAAAGTGTACTCACTTTCCAGATCTCCAAAACCTTTTTCGTACTTTTCCCATGTCTGATCAAAATCCACCGAACCATCAACCCTGCGCTGGATGACTGTTGAACCCCCTTCTGTAAAAGAACAAAGAAATATTTCAGGGAATGTAAAAGTTTTGTCATAAATAATGTGAGTAGGTTATCAACTTTTTTTTTCTTTTTTCTTTTCTTTTCTTTTTTTTTGCTCTTTCCTCAGTCATTGTAGAAATCATAAATGCCAGTGTGTTATCTAAAAAATGTCAGTGCTTGTGAATGCAGAAATGGTATTTGGACGTCTTTGATGAGAACTCGAGATTGCTTACCCACCTGAACTCATTTCACAGAAAACGTTGAACGGCTCTGATTGGTTTGGTTTGATAACGTAGACACCGCTATTTGTTTCTCCTTTGTTAAACACGTCAGTGCAGTCCAAGGGAAAATCTGGGGGGAAAAAACAGTGTAGAAAAGCCAAATTAATTCCTTAACTCTACTTTTATTTAAGTAAGTTTGGCATTTAAAAAGATATTTGAGTATATTAAGTAATTACCACTTGTTTCCAGGCCAGTTGAGTTTCCTTTCAGATATTCAAACATATCAAGAGTTTCGTAGTCAGAGTCCATTAGTTTATCAGCTGTATCTTGAAAACTCTCATAGCTGAGCTGCAGGAGATGCAAGTGAGTCACTCATTTTAAATAGTTTTATATATAGTTTAAACAGAATGTGCATTGGTAATGTAACAAATTAGATTCTCAGTGATTTCAGATATTTTCCCTTGAAAGGCAAAATATAATGATTTCTACTACAAGTACCTTTTCCTCCAGGTTTTTAATCTTTATTTTCTGGTAGTCCAGCTGATCATGTTGCTCCTTCACAGCTTTCAGAAGATTGCCAATTGTTTTATCTTGAGCTTCAATCACTTCCTAAAAAATATAATACTTTGAGTCTCATGTGTTGATGTGAAAGTTTTTCAGGAAAAATGTAAAACAAAAATTATCCTCAGTTAACTCAGTTTGTAAAATGCAGTTAAATCTGTTTAGTGGACAAACGCTGCACAAACACAGCTTATCTGCTCCTTATTCAGTGAGCATATCTTGACTGACTTGTGTTGTAAAGTTTTAGCTGCTGAAGCATCTTACCTTGAGAGATGTGATTTCACTAAGCTGATCGGCAGGGACCATGCTCTGCGACAAGCCCTTCAGTCTTTCTTCAAGGTTCCCCACCTTGCTCTGCAGTTGTGTGCGCTCCTGCAGAATGTTGTTGATCTTCGAGTTGATTTCCAGTGACAAATTCTTGATCTCCTCATTGTTGGCCTTCAAAAAGCTAGTGGTCTTCTTGAGCTCTTCCTCTTCCTCTTTAATCTCCGATGTGACGACTGAGAGCTGGTAAAAAGAGCGGTCAAAAATATTGAGCTTTTGGAAGATGTCGTTGATCTGTGCCTTGGTCTTGTGGACGAACTCTCGTAAACTCTGGCCTAACTGGAGGAGGCCGTTTGCTAGTAGGCGAACATCGTCCAGCATGGCAAAGCGAGACCTGGGCTCGGGTTGGATCGGTGCTATGGTGGAAGCCTGGGAAGGCAGGGTCGGGTGTTCTTGTCTCCCCGAGGCTTCCAGGGGGGCAGCAACGGTTGAACTGGTTAGCACCAGCAACAGGAAAAATACCTTCATGATGATTTTTCTATTCCAGTCCTAGAACCCTGCTTTAGCTTTACTCGTGTTCTCCTCTACACTCTTCTCTCTGCTGCCTCTGCTGCTAAGCTAGACTTGTTTGCTGCTAAAGCAATACGAGAACGTTGAGCTGCCTCGTGTTATATACTGCCCTCTCAGTAAAGGAGGGGGGATTAGCTGATCATTAATCCCTACTATGTTTTTAGCCATGTACCCCACCTCCTCCCAAATCCCCCTTGACCCCTCCTTCTTCTGAACAAACAAATCACAGCAGTGTGCAAACGACATGTGTCTACCCCCCCCCCCCCCACACACACTCACATACACACACACACACTAACCATTTAACCCCAATCCCCTCTCCATACCACACCCTACCCTGCTCTCCAGCACTTTAGCTGATCAGCAGAAAGCCAACAATGACCACTGCTGTTTTGATGGATCGTCAGCCTGATCAATCTCAAACCTTATAACCCTGCACTCACTGGGCTCTGATTGATAATGCTGTGTGTAATTAATGCTCCTGGGTTTGATTTAGCATCCTGCTGAATCAGCCTCACACCAGACACACACACACTCTCTCTCTCGCTCTCTTGCTCTTCTTTCTCTTTTTGTCTGGAGATGGGATTGAGTCTGTCATCTGTGCCAGGTTTGAACTCCTGGGTATGAATGATTTCAGAGAGTTTGGATATTATGTACTCATCATCACAGTTTTATTGCTCACTCATTTTGTCCCTTCAGATATGTCATGGCCTGTTTTTGTGTGTGTTTCTTTAATGCAAATAGACACAACATGGGAAATACTGAGTTTTCTGATTAGTTTGCAGCTTTTAAGGAATCATTCCTGTGCACTAGGATCACTCGTAAAAAAACAAAAAACAGTTTTATAGGCTTGCAGTGGAATAAAAAGTGAAATATGCTGACCTTCAACTGTGGTGGATGGTGGAACTAATCAGTAAAAATGTTTTGGTGTAATATTTAACTGGAATATAAATGTTGTAATTTTGTCATAGTAACACATTGCTGCATTTAAAAAAAATAAAGCAAATAGTTAAACGCTTGAAATTGTCCATAAAACACAAGTTTTTAGTTTTGTTTCTTTATTTTCTTAATTAGCGTTAGCTTAAACTGTTAAATTTACAGTTACTATGCATTAAAATACCACACAGTCGTTATAATGAGCTTGCTAGTAATTTGTGGTTTTAAGGATTTAGTAGCTCAGGTTGGAGTGATTCCTGGTCTTTTATATGAAAAGGGGAGGAACCAAACTTGGTAAGGAAAAGAAGGACTGAGTAAATGGGCCAGAAATTTACTTTATTGGCATAAAGTTCCTAACAATATTTAGCTCTCTAGACTCCATTCCAGTACAGTGATTATTGTTTTGACTAACTTGAAGATACTTGAGAGTTAACATGTAACCTCTCATGCTGGAGTTCATCATTTAACTGCAGACGGCACATCCTCGAATTTTTGTGTTGATAGTCAGCGGACTTATACCCAGACAGGCATCCATAAAGTTGTTTCACTTCTTTCTCGTACTGCATCTATTTGATAACTTGTTGGAATGTCCAAAGACGCCTATTACTGTGACTCAGGCAGATCTCAAACATGCTAGCTTAATGTTTTGATGTCAGAGACATCTGATTTCAAATTCTCACTCAAGGCATGTAGAAACATATTTTCATGTCCTTGAATATCTCACTATATGTTGGCTGGTGGGTAGGACACCACTCTTCTGTACTGGTTAATTAGCAGGTTGGGGTATTTGTGACTAAGTGGAAATTGTCTCCATGTAATGCATTTAAAGAAATGCACTTTTTAATGTTTAAACATAGATTTTTGTTAGCTTAAAAATAAATTTAAAATGGGTCTAAAAAAGTAACTCTGAAATCTTACCTTAACAAGTCTAGAACAATTATTTCACTGCATTATTTTACTACATTATCAGTCTTGAAGAATATATGAAAAATCCTTCAGAACATTGTGTGACAAAGGTAATGTTTTGGACTTGTGGAGTGTAATCTACCTCTACCAGGTCACATAGATCAAGAAACACTTGAGAATCCTACTAAATTAATAATTCAGTTTTTAATACTCTATAATTACTCGTACTGGGAAATTTTTCCAACAACATCTAATCTGTTTATTAGGAAGCTAATGTTTTATTTAGAGCTGATAAACTGTGCCAGTTTTCCCTTATGGAGCCCCTCATCTCAAAATAGTAACTGTGCCTAAGTGCCATCTACATTGTAAAGTTTGCTTTCACATGTGTACTTATTAACTGAAGTTGAATCGGATGAGGTGAAGTGACCAATCAGGAATGCTTCCATTTGTGCTTTTATGGGTATTTCAGCTCTGCCACAGTAATGTCATCTTGGGGTCTATTTCAGTTCAGCAGCCTGCTTCAGAACAGCCATGACAATTACTAGGACATGCTAGATGGATGTTAACAGAGGAAAAGATGGATTAGATTTTTAATCATTAGACAAAGATTCCCACGATTCCTTGTCACTTGTGGTTCCAGCTGCGGTCTCTGTGGGGTTATCCCCCACAGAATCGACTACGTCATTGCGGTTTGTCAGCTGATCCCAGGTTGCTTTACACTTCCTATTCTGGGGCTTCCTCCTCCTTCCCAACAGTTCAGTAACGAGTATACCACACACATTTTGGCAACAATGAATGGGATTGTGAAGTAAAACAAGAAATTGACCAGGTGCCTTTTATCTCATGTATATGAATTAATTGCAAAAAACGTCCAGTGTAAACCAAAGTAGTCTGGCTTATAGGGAGACTTACTTCACATGGAAGCAATTCTTGTGAAGTGGCAGTTGATAAAATTGGAAAAATAGTATCTCAAATTCGGAAAATTTTCCCCAGGGCCCTCAGCCGTTTATTCTCCACACATTGTTCTGGTTTCCTTCTTTGCGCGAAATTACGGACGATAATGCCACGCTCTCAGTACACATCTTAAAATATTAGAAATCATTGCAGATAGTTAATATCCTTTTGTAGTGATTTATACAGTTCCCATTCCCCTCTTATCTAACCCATTCTGAAAAGTAAAGTCTATTTGCAATGGTTACCTTTCATGGTTACTGACAGGCCAAGCCTCCCTTAAGTACCAGTCAGAATAGGTTTAGCTGCTGTGGGAGCCTTGCCCCTTTTAATTGATCAGTTCGTGGAAACTGATGTAACAGTGTTAGGTAAGTAGGTCAAGCACTTTCAGAGACACTTGGTTATTAGAGTTAAAGGTCATTAATCCTCTTTACGTAGTCAAATGATATGGCCCTCCTTCTCGATTATTTTTCAAATCTGTATTTGAAAATGTGCTATGCAGTATTATAAAATTTGCTGAGGTGTATTAAAGTTACCACTTTATGATAGTTTACCTTATGATGATGAGTAACACTGCTGCTTCCTAGATGTATTTTAAGGCCTGGAAAATGTAAACAATATGAATCTGTATGTTAAACGTCTCAGTTGCAAAAATATTTTGATATAAAAGTAAATTGCTCTAAGGTTTATGTTATGCTTCTTTACTGTGTTATTCCTGTCTTTTAATTCCAGTGTGGTTGAATCTCTGATGTGCATTTTTTTCCTTTGTGTCTGTGCTCTTGAACATATATTTTTCAGAAATCTGCTATATGTGAACCCTCAGAGTCTGAACTTTGCCAACCGCCAAGGCTCCGCCCGCAACATCACTGTGAAAGTGCAATTTATGAACGGAGAAGATCCAAGCAATGCAATGCCGGTACACAATGAATTTTCCAGAACATGAAGATTGTTGTTTTTGAATCTTAGTCAAGCTATGAATGTAATATCTGTCAGACCTTTTAGTGTCTTGGCAACTTTTATTATGCAGTTGGTAATAATTAAAAAATACATTTTTCATTATCTGATTTATTGTAAAACTGTTGTTTATTCCTCAGGTAATATTTGGGAAGTCAAGTTGTGCTGATTTCTACAAAGAGGCCTACACTGCAGTGGTGTACCACAACAGGTGTGTTTTGGTTGAAATAAGCTACATAGTGTGCTGTTCCAAATGCGTCGTCAAAAATCAATCTACTCAGAAAAATCAGGAAAAAGGATGTTAACTTTGATCTGTATCAAAATGAGAGAAAAACATATCCTAAAAGACAAAACACAAGCAGATCAGGTAAAACATCCTCATTGTTTTGAGGACAAAAATCAAGCGTTTGAGAGAAAAAAAAACCCCACTGCAAACCAAGGAATATATAGAATAGCATTTATTATTTACCAAAGTTGTAAAGATATTTTCTTAATTTGCATGTTTTTTATTCTTTTATATACTTTACACTGTTCAGATTAATAACAGAAATGTATCCATCCATTTTTTTTAAACCACTAAACCAAATCAATGACACGAAGGGTGGGAGGAGCCTATCCTAGCGGACACTGGGGAAAATATCTGGTAGATAAAGACAAAAACAGTTGACGTTCACATTCACATCTATAGGCAATTTAGAATCACCACTCAATCTACCAAGCAGAAGGCAGCCAGAGTACCTGGAGAGAGCCCACTCAGGAACAGGGGGAACATGCAAGTTCCTCACAGAAAGGCACCAGGTTGCTTTCAGGTGTGGACGCAGAGCCTTCTTGCTGTGAGGTGACGGTGCTGATCACTGCACCAGCATGCCAGCTTACAAAGGCCAGAAATTTAAAAGGTGGGGAAAAATCACCACTACTTCAACATCACTGTAAAGTCTGTGCTTGTCCTACATTCAGTGCTATTTTTTTAGAAATGGGTTAAGTTTATTTTTAGATGGTTTCAAGTGGTGTTCATTTTAATAACTAGTGTAAATTGTTGACAGTGCCTTTGTTGTTATTTATATCTGAGTGACAGTAGCACTTTGACTAGGAATTTGCTGCAAAAGAAGAAATGTCAATACAGTTTGCATTTCGCTTAGAACTAGCACAAAATATTTTACCATGTATATCTCTAAAAATAAGAAATGTCATAAGAAAGAACTGCTTTCTCCATCTTGTATTTGCTGTTGGGTTTAATGGAGGTTGCCCTGCCAATAACCTACAATCATTTCCAATAAAAGTTTCTCCTAATGCTGTTTTTGCTCCAGGATTTTTCCTGTTCTGGTCCAGAACCAAACTGTTTCTTCCCATGAGAAATCAGTTGCCTTCTATGACCCTTTTAAGCAGTTTGGGTTGTTTCCATCCTTGAAGCTATCTTAGTAGATCTGTTGATGGGCTTACTATAGCTGTGGTTGTTTGTTTCTGAATGTTTCCTCCTGAGGGACTTGTAAGAATTCAGCTGAAGTGAATAATAATGTGTTTATATAATTTCTTTGTTTTTAGATCACTTGAACCCCTGCTTTACTTGAGACAAATATTCCCAAGTTAAAAATTGAGGGTGGAAATGGAATATGTTTAGGTCAATTGATATAAATATTTGTAATTGTGGGGGTGAAAATGGAGCACATAAGCCTGTTAAGCCAGTTTATAAAACAACAGGCCTAATGTATTCAATATTCTTTGCAATTAACTCTCTAAAAGCCTTCTGGGAAAGCATTGAGAAAAGCCTTTGCATATTTCTGACTGACGTGTGCTCCCTTCAGTAACATATACTGATCACCAGTATTGAAGAGGTGTGTTAACCAGTGAGCAGGCAGTTGGTAGAACAGCGCACTTGCACATTTAATACAGCTAAGAAACTCTTCTACTGTTCTCTATGCCTAAGTTGTGCTTGTACAGTGTGTTCAGACAGTGGAAGATCTATAGTTATAGTGGCTGTAGCCGGAACCATCAGCCAAGTGAAGCAACATCGAGATAGCGGCCTGAACTGTATGATATGCTTACACAGTTTAATCGATTGAGTGCAAGCCACTCAAAAGAGATTAGTTCTCAATTATCTGACTCTAAATGATCAGTTTGTGATACTCATGAAATTCTTTTTGGTTTTTTTTGTTTTTTTTTACTAATTGATGTAGATCTCCGGACTTTCATGACGAGATTAAGATCAAACTGCCCGCCTCTCTGTCAGACCACCACCACATTCTTTTCACCTTTTACCATGTCAGCTGCCAGCAGAAGCAGAACACACCACTGGAGACCCCTGTGGGATACACGGTAAAATCATGTGATAATGCACGTGTGTATAATTTCAAATTTGTGCTCTGTTCTTTCATAGCTGTGAATTTAGACACACCCACTTCAAACCCCATTTGCAAAAAGACACAAATGAAAGAAATTTAATTGAAAATAGCACAAGTACAACATATGAAAGGGTGAAAAAAAGATTCATTTATTTAGCGAGATGTTTACACAGCCTACAAATCTTTTTCAAAACAGTCACTCACATTCTCCTAGTGAATTTAGAAGATGTATGTGTATTGTTTATCATTTATCTCTCTCTTTTTTGTGTGCAGTGGATTCCCATGTTGCAGAACGGGCGTCTGCGAACGGGACACTTCTGTCTGCCCGTGTCTCTGGAAAAACCACCACAGTCCTACTCTGTTCTCTCCCCAGATGTAAGATGCATTTTTTAAGCTTATATTGAATGAAACGAGCATAATGCAGAGAGATGAGCTAAAGGAGAACTTCTAATGTTTCTATATTAAATATAACTAGTGTTCTATATATGGGATTCCCAGGATGCACTTCAGAAATCATTAGTATATAATACTGCATTATCACAAGCAAATCAGATAACCTGGCCCTTCCTTTCATTGTTTCTCTCTGTTATGTAAGGGCCACTCGGATTTACTCTCCCGTTATTGTACCTTCAGGTCCCTCTCCCGGGCATGAAGTGGGTAGACAACCACCGAGG
The DNA here is from genome assembly GCF_900408965.1 of Simochromis diagramma. Taxonomy (NCBI): domain Eukaryota; kingdom Metazoa; phylum Chordata; class Actinopteri; order Cichliformes; family Cichlidae; genus Simochromis; species Simochromis diagramma. The sequence goes on along the minus strand of NW_024387444.1, from coordinate 162,243 downwards.
AGTATTCAATGTAGAAGTGGTCGCTGTTTCAACCATCCACACACAGGTAATAGTACTAAACACAACGGCTTCACAGTAGCTACAGTAGTTTTGTGCATTTTTCAGATTCATTAGTTAAATTATGTCCTAGAATGTAAAACCTTAGAATAGCAACATAACCTGTTATTTTGAAACAAAGATGGACAGATTTATTATTGTAATGTGACTCAAAATATTTCACTTAACGTTAATAGAAAAACATTATTTTCACACCTAAACTGTAATTCCTTCCCAGCACCAGTTTATTAGGTAGTGACTCTTACCTTGCCAGTAATTTACTGAGGCCTACTCCATCTCTGATTTGACTGTGGTGTTGGGAGGGGCTTGACCATGGCTTCTAGGAACCCAGCTGGGACTAATGTGCTCATAAATCACTGTTCTTGGCACAGATTAGACTTGTTGGATTCTCCTGTGTACTTGTAGCAATGTTCGGCTTGCGGTTTTTACTCGGGGAGCCAACTTGCTGGTTTAGCAAAGAATACAGAAGAATAGATCCAAGCTTACTTTTGTTGACTTTCTTCCCCTTTAGCTTTTTCATCCTTGTATGCAATTGTGTTTTCTAATTCTTGCCCTCTTCTTCTCTTGGTATTTTTTTTTTCTATCCATTAATCTTTGTCACATTTCTTTCTTCCTTTATCTCCTTTTTACGTGATTTTCTCTGTTTGCCACTTCCACATTATGGTACTGACATTTGTTTTTGCCAAAAAACTTTCTCTCTCTTATTAACCTCATCTCTACCCCCATTCCTCCAACTCTCCATCATTAGGACCAGTACCTGGATAAGTTCTTTGCGTTGGTGCATGCCCTGGATGAGCACATGTTCCCAGTAAGGATAGGAGACATGCGAATCATGGAGAACAACCTGGAAACGGAGCTCAAGTCCAGCATTGCAGCACTAAACTCATCCCAACTTGAACCAATAGTTCGATTCCTTCACCTTCTACTTGACAAGTTGGTGTTGCTGGTAGTGCGCCCACCCGTCATTGCTGGACAGATAGGTATGATAAAGGCCTGCAACAGATAAAAACGAAAGGCTACACTTGTAATTATGTTAACTAGCAGAAAGCTCTTCTTTTTGTCTTTAGTGAATCTTGGGCAAGCATGTTTCGAGGTGATGGCCTCCATAGTGAACCGGCTTCATAAGTACCTGGACACCAACCAGGACATGCATGGCCGCAACAGCCTGCTGTCTTCATACATCCACTATGTCTTCCGCTTGCCCAGCACCGACCCCAACTCACCCTCGCCAGGTACAGTGACTACAGTGTCCTCCCATTTTTCTTTATCCTGAATCTTCTTCTATTTTCTCCTTTTAAGTTAACCCCTTTCAACCCTTAACTCATCAAATCTTCCTGCCATAATTTTCTTTATCTATTTCTTTTCATCTTTTACTATTTTTTTCCTCCCACATCCATTTTGTCTTCTACCTGCTCAACACAGACACCAACTCATCCTTAACAGGTAGATATGGCCAGCGTCTGTACATCACAACAGATTTAGCCTTTGGATAAAAGTTACAGTTGTTTTTTTGGTGTATTGACTAGGGATGGGTATCGTTTAGGTTTTATCCGATACCAGTACCAAACCGGTACTTTTGAAACGGTGCCGGTGCTTAAACGGTGCTCGAACCGGTGCTTAAAGAATGGAGAACACAAAATTGGTCCAAAAACCTCACATGTTCAGCTGTTTTTTTGTAAAAAGATAACAATGTTAGCCTTTTCTGCAGCTATGGGGCATATATGGCATCACTCTTGGCTGGAAGCAGTGCTTAAACAATGGAAAAAAACACAAACTTTGTCCAAAAACCTCTCATGTTTAGCTGTTTTCCACTTTTTCTTTGGTCATTTTAGCCTTTTTGGCCAGGGTGAAGGGAGTATCTGCCATCAAACAAGAAGACAGCCTCATGTAACTACGACAATGTTTGCTAGTTCACCTTACATGCATTAATGTAATAACGTGGTTAGCCTACTCAACGTAAATTACACACGAACAACATTAAGCTACTCACGCAGAGAAGAACGGCTGCTGCTGCATCATCATCCGTCATCATTTCTGCTACACTGGCAGGGCTAGGGGCCAGGACTCTATTCTTCGGGTTTTTGGGGGATGTTGCTAACTCCGGGTACGATAACAGGCAACCCACCCGCAGTAGATGTGCTCGGTGTGAGGTCTCGCAGCAAGCTATCAAATACGGCGCATTTCTCGGCTTTAACAAAATGCTATACGTCGCCAGGTGTTTCCTCAGATTCGAGAAGTTACCTCCTTTGCACAGTATCACCTTAAAGCACTTGTTGCAGGCTGCTGAGTTTGCATCTTTTGCTGTGAAGTACAGCCAGACTTGGACCGCTTCGCCTTGGGCATTTTTAACCTGTAGCTCTGCTCTAAAAGAACGTACGTACCTGGGCCCGCCTACTACGCTTGCAAAGGTAAAATGATTGGCTGGAATCCAAAGTGTATGACATTTCAGGAAAAAAAAAGCACCGAAATAAAGCACCAAAATGTGTGCTGCTTTTCGGTCTGGTTACTACCGTTTATGTCATGGCACCGGATACCGGTACCCATCCCTAGTATTGGCTTGTATTTGGTATATACAGGTTTTTGGGGTTTTTTGCAGTGGCTTTTGTTGTTAAGCCATCCACTGCCAGAAGTGTTAATAAACTACTCTGAAATGATGGGTTAATTACTGGATAGTTAGGTGCAGTGGCTCATCGAAGTCCTATTTTCCTCATTTTCTTCCTGTTGTGTGTCACCAAAGGCCCAGGAGGGTTGGGAGGTTCGGTTCACTATGCCACCATGGCTCGCTCAGCTGTTCGACCAGCCAGCCTTAACCTCAACCGCTCCCGTAGTCTTAGCAACAGTAACCCCGACATCTCCGGTACGCCCACCTCTCCTGACGATGAGGTCCGCTCCATCATTGGCAGCAAGGTAAGGTCTTCAAGTCATACACGACCCTTTCTCTGAGTGGTCATTCAGTTTTCTGTTAAATCTTTAACGAAGCACTAAAATTCTTACATGTGGTCCAAATGTGGCCTGAACCCACGCTCATATTTTTGGGAGCACTTTGCTCTAAATTTGGCTCATACATACTCCATGTGGATGTCAGATACTGTAGTTAATTATTTAACACTGTTGTAATGTAGGAGCTCTTGCTCTGTGATGTATTTTTAGACAGACTCGTGTAAGGTATTTGTACTGAATATGTGTATCTTAAACCACACAAGGTAGAGGCCTCCCTCTGCACAGTGACCCACAGTTTTATCAACATGTAAACTGCATGAGCGTTGTGCAAACACAAGCTTGAACATCTTATCTCTCCAACCGTTGTACGAGCAACCTGTCACACACATATACTCACTCACTCACATGCTATGCACAAATAATGCTTATTATGCATTGTGAAAAATGTACGTTGTATTTAGTTTAAAGTCAAATCAGTCAAGATTAAATATTGTTTCAATAGCCATGTCTTTCCTGAGGACTCTAACAGTAGCATAGTCTCTTCAGTCTTTTTTTGATTTCTTTGTTCCTTTTTATTTCATTTTATTCTTTTAATTGAGGTCATGTATTTTGTCTCATATAATTTGGGAGTTCCCACTTCAAACTTTTTTTTTCATATAACCCCCTCAAAAAACCCAACAAATACGTGAACAGTGACTGAATGATGTGATGTGCCTTTCTAATGGTCTTGCTATATTTGTAACCATGACATGATGGATGCAGCCCCTTTTTTTGATGAGTTTCCTTTTGCTGCTAATACTTAACTAAACCATTCTTCTCTTGTCTCTTAGGGAGGGGTAGTTGTTGTTGGGGTGGGGGTTTAACGCAGAGAAGGAAAGGGAGAGAGAGAACCTTTGTGCTTTGCTCCTATGTGGTGATGATTTTTAATTTACTGACAGCTAACCGTTTTGAGGCCCTTGGCATCGTCCAGCTGTCCTGACCTCTGAACCTCTTTAACTTGTCATTATTCCTTCCCTCCTCCTTCTCCCCCCCGTGCTGCTCGCTTGTTCCCTTGCTTCCCGCCTGCCTTGTGTCCTTTGACCCTGGCCCCCCTAGGGCTTAGACCGATCCAACTCGTGGGTGAACACCATGGGCTCTAAGAGTGCCCCCTGGGGATCCAGCCCTGGGTCCGCTCCAGAAACCATGCAGGTGGTTTTATGAATGCCCCGTCCTCCACTTTGCCTCACGACAAAAACAACCTACACTTAAGGGATACTGAGATATTTGGAGTTTTGGCTTATTTGTGTGCTTTGCTGGAATCATTAATAGCGAGGCATATCGGGTATATCAGTGCTTATCCATTCTAAGGTTTTTCATTTTTGTGTCTTTTTATTTTGTCATGCTCACACCTTTCATTAATATTTTCAGCCTATCCTTCAAGCTCTTTGCAGTGGTTTTAAGTGACCTGGCTGTGATGCGGACCACATTTTGCTTTTTTAAAAATTCAAAGTACACATATTTCTAAACCACACACAAAGTGGCTAGTATCAAAGACTCTAAAGACAAAGACATAAAAGACCAAAACTTCAGAATATTACAGTATTCTGTTATACCTCAAGTCACAACCCTCCCATTAATCCCATACGTGGGAGTCACAGCCGCCTCCATGACCCCCCAGTCATGTTAGTCTTAGGTGTCAGCCCTCTTTGCAAATCACATCTAACACATCTCTTTTTTTCTCTGTATCTGCATTAAAAGTAGCCAAAATTAAGATGTATCCAAATATAGGCCAGAGCAATCCATGGTAGCAGTTTCTCAGATATTGTCGACCTCTCTTCTGGGTTTACTGTGATCAGTCATTGCTAGCCTAAATCCAACACAATCTTTCAGAGAATAATTGGGTTGGTAGAGAAAACGAGAGTTGTGTTAGAATTCCATCAGCAGACTAGTCGTTCTTTTTTTATGCTTTTTTTTTTTTTTTTTTAATTTATCTTTACCCCCCCCCCCCCCCTTTAAAAAAAAAAAAAATTCCCTTTTTCCCTCTATGGATTTCCTCTGCTCTCAGCTAGTTAACCTGCATGACCCTCTCCTAACACCCCTCATTTCAACCACAGTTCATTTATTTCTGGAGCATGGTATATCTGTGAGTGTGACTGTGCATCTACGTGTGTGGTCTTTGTCTGCCTCAATTTCCATCTTAATGTGATCTTAAGTCCTCTGTCATTTTAATTTGTCATAACATATTAATTTACACAAATATAAAAATAAATGGGCATATTGTAGCCATAGAATCACACCTAGCTTACCACAGTAAATGTGCATAGACTGGCAGAGCACATTCATAATAAGCATTTAGCATAGGATGTTGTCCAGCTACCTGCAATAAAACCATCTCTAAGGTCTTGTATTTACCTGGAGGGATGCAGAATGGCTCATTATTAAGCAATGGCTACAGTGTTGCACAAAAGCATTATTAATGTTGAGACTACATTTGATTGCACTTTTGTGTAGCCATTTTGCATCTCTACCATAAGATGCTCAAACTATTGATGTATCAGCTGTTTTAGATTATGGGTACAATGCTTTTCAAGTGCTGTGGCCCTGTCCTGTGTCTGTTGTTTTGTGTCTTCATGTATGAAAATGTCCAACAGATCACAAAAGTGTACGTGTGTGTGTGTGTGTGTGTGAGGGGGCTGTGTTACTCAGCACGCACGTTTTGCCTGTGTGCTGAGGAAGAAGGTGCAACCCCACTCTCTCGTTGCTCCTCCACTAACCTTGCTGTCACCGTTCCATTCATCCCACTCATAGGCCATGGAGCGCTGTGGCAATCGCATGTCTTCGCACACTGAGAGCGCCAGTTTCTTGCAAACTTTAACAGGACGGTTGCCCACAAAAAAGGTAGAGCCACTTGCACTGGGGGAGGAGCCGACCCCCAGCCACCTCTTGTCCTCCTCCTCCTCACCTGTCTTGTCTGTGGATGTGTGCCTCTGGATTGATTGATGTCGTATTTGGTTGTTGTGGAGTCTTGTTGAATGCTGTATGTCACCGATCTGCCTCTTGTTCTCAATATGAGGATATTTTGATGTGATGTGAATGTTGGTTGTAATCTGGCTAACACTGACTATTGGAAAGTCTTTTTTTATTGTCCACCGCTCAGTCAGGGAGTGCAAATTGTATTTGGTTTTCATTTAAAAAAATCTGATACTGTTTGACTTTCAGTCAGGTGCTATGTTACCATAGGACATACTTACCAGTAAACATACAGACAGGTGGGCGGGTATGTTTAGTGTCTATCGGGACAAAGTTCATATTCATTTTCACTTAGGTTGAAAAAATTCAATTTATAATAGAATTTTTAAGCAGGTCTAGTTTACTTGGTGTTTTATACCAAGCTGTGTGTCTGCTATAACAACCTTAAACTCTTTAATAAAATAATTCTTTCCAGTAGGCAGTACAATACAGGTTTAAAATGATGTATTTAAGACTTACCAGTCTGATGAAAAGTCAGTATGTTAGCCAGACTTGTGGTGGATTTTAGTGTTGCATAAAATACACACAACTCGAAAAATGTTATTTTTGCATAATAAGACGACCAAATGTAAAAAATTAATTAATTAAAAAATGTTGTTCTTTGTAAAACTAGAATTATTTTTCTGTCTTTAAAAGAGAGAAATGTATTTTAGTCATATACATTAGGTCGCACTACAAAATACTGCAGTTTCCATGGTGAAAGGAGTGCATCATTTGTTAAAAGCAAAAATGTTGCACACGTCTATAACAGTTTTTTTTTTATTAATATCTAACTTTGTCTGCAATGAAGTTCATTTTCAGCTTTGGAGGAGCAGAAGCTTTACTGGGCTGTCTTGTTCTTTCATATAGAGAATCTAGTACGCGTTCTTATTTGTTCTATATTCCTGGTCACAACAGTTGATACCTGCTAGCAGGTTATGTCTGTAGCCAATCTAAAACTTCTTTTATGTCATAACCCATGAAAATAAATACATTTTGAGATCTATCTGACCAGGCGAACTAAGTATAGATTATGCTTGGTTACTTTTTCTGGTGCCTCACATTATCTCTGTCTGGCTGTACTGCTTTCCCTTTCCCTCTCTGTCCATCCCTCTTTCTTTGTCTCTGTTTTGATTTTCTGACTCAGCTCTTCCATGAAGAGTTGGCTCTCCAGTGGGTGGTGAGCAGTGGAAGTGTACGTGAGGGTGCTCTGCAACAGGCCTGGTTTTTCTTTGAACTCATGGTAAGAAAACAAAATCTGGATAAAGTGTAACACATGTGGGTCTGTCTGACATTGTTCTATTTGTGTAAAAATAAAAAATAATATTAATAATGATAATAAAACTTGCCAACAGCTTATAACCCAATGAACACCTTTACCTCAGGTGAAGAGTATTATCCACCACCTTTACTTCACTGACCGCTTAGAGTCACCCAGGAAGAACCGTTTCCCAGAACGCTTCATGGACGACATCACAGCTCTGGTCAGCACCATCGCTGGTGACATTGTGTCTCGCTTCCAAAAGGTAAATAATGACCCAGTTCTGTGTCTTGAGGTGTTTGTAAGAGGCTTGTCAGTTTGGATTGGAACAGGAATTTGCAGGATTGTTATATATGGGAAAGTTGGAAAAAGGAATCTTATGAGTTGTTAAAACTGTAAAAGAAGTTGTATGTTCATATATTTTTGTCATTTCTGGATACTATTTTGTGGCATATTAAGTTTGGAGGTGTAATTTCCAAGGCATGCCCTTGACATGTATAAAGCATGTTTTCTCATCCGTTCAGGATCTGGAGCTGGTGGAGAGGCTGAACATGAGCCTGGCCTTCTTTCTCAATGACTTGCTGTCAGTTATGGACCGAGGTTTTGTCTTCAGCCTGATTAGGGCATACTGGAAACAGGTAAATGAGTTTGTTTTTCTCGGTCTTTTGGTTTTTAATTTTTAAATTGCCATGGCTGTCAGGATCAGTATGACTGGAAAAAAGCCAGGTGAGTGCCGAAACTTCTGATTAGGCCTTCATTAAACTATTTAAAGCATGGATCTCCTTTTTGTGCATTTCAGCTTTATTTACAGCACTATAACAGCCTAATATGTGATGACATTTCAACACTTTCTTTTACTGCACATGCTCCATTTTTGTTTGTAATATGTAAATGAGTATTTTCTGTTACCTTTTTCTAGGTGTCCACAAAGCTTTATGCTTTACAGAACCCAACCCTGGAGTCTTTGCGGCTTGATTTCTTAAGGATTGTTTGCAGTCATGAACACTACGTCACCCTCAACCTGCCCTGCAGCCTGCTCACACCACCTGCCTCTCCTTCTCCCTCTGTGTCCTCAGCAACATCGCAGGTCAATTTTTACTCTTAAAAGGCTGACACTCTGAAAATTTCAGCGTACAGATGTTAGATTTATGTACAGTCAAACACTATTAATAGTGTCTCTTATCTCTCACAGAGCTCTGGCTTCTCCACACACGTCCAGGACCAAAAGATAGCCAACATGTTTGAGCTGTCTGTCCCCTTCAGAGAACAGCATTATCTGGCTGGACTGGTACTGTCTGAACTGTCAGTAATACTGGACCCAGACAATGAGGGGTGAGAAGATGTTTTAATTAAGAAAGATTCTAAATGTGAATGTGTTTTATTGTCTGAATCTTCCCGTGATTGAGCTGAAACATTCCATTTCGTTTCCTTTTAAATTTGTTTTGCTTCTTCTCTTTCGTATTGTGTGCTGTAGGATGTTCGGTCTGCATAAGAAAGTAGTGAGCGTCGTTCACAACCTCCTTTCCAGCCACGACTCTGATCCTCGCTATGCCGACCCTGAAGTCAAGGCCCGTGTTGCTATGCTCTACCTGCCTCTCATCAGCATTGTCATGGAGGCACTGCCTCAACTCCACGATTTTACAGGTACAGGTGACATTTTTAGTATGAAGCAGCTTAAGAGTTAGCAATGTACAAATCTTTTGATTACTTTTTTGATTTTTTTTTTTTTAAACCTTTACATTAGTTTAAATATTTTCTCAGGTCTTCTTTCAATTTTGTCAAGATAATTTCCTTGTCAAAACACAAATGTATTATCTTCCTCAGTTTTTATCTTTGTCTGCTGTCTCATGTCTGCTTATTTGGCAACTTATGTTCTTTCCTTTTTGTTTTATTAGAGTCACATAATCAGTGGGGTCGACCGGGCGGCCCTCAGGGGGCAGCTGTTGGCACCAGCGGAGAAGAGACAGAGGGAGAAGGTAACAGCATGATCAGTCAGACTGTCGCCATGGCAATAGCAGGCACCTCAACCGCATCTCCGATGTCCCGACCGAGCAGCTTCTTGCTCAACTCGCAGGTAATTTCCTGCAAGACACAGTGACTGTATCAATTTATCTGCAGTTAATGGAAATATCTCAGTGCCCTGTGCTGCTTCCTCCTTTTGTGTTCTCGCATTCCAGGCGAGTCGTCAGCACGGGAGCTTCTCGGCCGAGTCCAGTCGGAGCCTGCTGATCTGTCTGCTGTGGGTGCTAAAGAATGCTGATGAGCTAGTGTTACAGAAATGGTTCACAGACCTGTCAGTGTCCCAGCTCAACCGCCTTCTGGATCTCCTCTACCTCTGCGTCTCCTGCTTTGAATACAAGGTAACATCAACAATCACTGCCTAACAGTTTGAGCTAATTAAGCATTAATTACCCACCTGAGAGCGCACTGCATACTGGGGGAATCTACATTGTGGGTTACGTCCACCTCTTCTGTTTATTTTCTATATTAAAATTGGGGGCGCTCATGAGCCTGGATAATATTTCTGATTGAAACTTGGTGAAACTACAAAACTAAACTTTTGCATGTGCTCTAGTACTAACTTAACTAAAAATATTTTCACATTTACCATCTAACTTTACATTTCTTTTCAAAAGGTTCTATAATTATCTATTTCCTTCTGTGTGTTTCAAGCTCTTTATGCTATGCTGTGTGTTGGTTGTTTGCTGTGCTGTGCTTGCATATTTGCTTTTCATGCTACTAACCCGCTTTGCTTGCTTGGTGCTTCGCTGCAAGTAACTTCCCTGCTGTGTGTGTTCTCTGTCCGTCCATTCACCCTCTACCTCATGGATACAAGGCCCATGTTGTGTTCACCATGCAGGGGAAGAAGGCGTTTGAACGCATGAACAGCCTAACCTTTAAGAAATCCAAAGATATGAAGGCCAAGCTGGAGGAAGCCATACTGGGCAGCATTGGGGCCAGACAGGAAATGGTGCGACGCAGCCGGGGGCAGCTAGGTGAGATTTAAACTTCAGGCACACTCACACAGTTGCAGGTAGGAAGAAATAAATGCTGAGAAGCAGAATTTAAGGATTACACCAACACAATAATCAGTGTATTCTGCTTTTTCTCCTGGACACAGGTGCATGCATACATACGTCTATTTAGCTGTACCTTTTGAAAGTACTGTAAATATAGCTACAGCCAGTTTGTCACGTTTTTTGCGTGCAGGGAGCCTCTTTCATCACTGTTTAAAAAAGAAACTGGTAAATAATGTTTCCCCATCATCTAGAGCGGAGTCCATCTGGCAGTGCTTTTGGCAGCCAGGAAAACCTTCGATGGAGAAAAGACATGACCCACTGGAGACAAAACAGCGAAAAGATGGACAAGTATGGTCCTTTGAACTGTTGAAGGGCATTTTTCTGATTACTGTTTCATGCACAAAAAAACACAACAGTTTTTTAATAATCTAAAGAGCTTGCAAAGAAAAGCCACTGGACTTCTTTAAGTTTCTTGAAGACATTCACCTCTCAGAAGTTTCTTCAGTTCTAAGACCAAATGGTGGAGAGTCCAAGGTATTTAAGCCCTAGTGGGAGTCTCCATAGTCTCCACTGCCTCGGTTGTAGGTATGCAATTGAAGAGTGAGACCACATCAAAGGACACAAGAGGTCCAGTCGCTTTTCTTTACAAGATTCTTAGATTACCATGACCTGGATGACTGAGGAACTACACATACATGTTTTTTAATGGCATTGTGGAACTTTATTCTCTTAGGAGCACATGCACGAGTCAGGTCTGTTTCCAATTGCATTTTAAATTTACACAAAATAGGCAAAAGTTGAACTAAAAAGCTGGTCCCATTTCTCAGTAATGCTGCAAATAAAGCACTTAAGAGAAAGACACTCTAACAAGGTAAAGGACTTAAAGTTCAAAATGAACCTCAGATAGTGGAAAACCATGAGATGGAAATGGTTTTTCTTTCATGTATGAAAAGAATCTCAAAGATTTCTCATCAGTCCAGATGTAAAGTTTGGCTTCATGGTCATATTCATTTTTTGTGGCACCACTCCATTATTGCATCTTTATTTTGATTTAACAGTAAATTGTTTACTTATACCCTTTACAGGATGCCACTGCCAAGGTTTGGACAATGTACACAGTGGATTTTAAGCAATCAATATGTGATTGCAGTGCAGACTTTTAGCTAAAGTATCTCTATCTCTTATCTAAAAGTATCTCTATAACGCGGGAGCTTAAAGCTTGAAGGTTTTGCATCTTTTTGCCAATATTTTTTGTCCAATGATGACAAAAAATATAGCATTATGTCTTTTTGTTTTACTGTTTTAATTTTAATTCCTGTTCTTTTATCATTTCTGCTCCAGCATTTGTCTTCTGTTAATTTCCATTTGTTCTCTCATGTCACTGTGTGTTAATGTAGGAGTCACAGATCAGTCAGGTATTGTATGGTCCACATTTGCTGTGTGCTCCTTTAAATTCCTCCCTGCTTTAGTGCCTCTTTTAAGGTGTACTGCCATGCATGTGGGAAGTCCGACAGGTGAAGTGGATGCAGACTGAACTGATTAGCTTGTATTTGATTCTTAGCTTTCACCAAGTCATGAACAATTTTTCGAATTAACATAATTTTGAGTGAGATACTTTAACACTTTAGCAACTAATGCAATCAGTGATTTGTTCACATTCATTTCCTTTCCATTTTAACTTAAGTTCACACATGCACATCAGAGCACCAAGAGAGTCCCCCTGATCCTGGCCCTGACCCTCAAATCCCTTGTCCCATCAGTCCCTCTGTCCTGGTAACAACAAACTCTGCATTGGGGTTGGTAGTGGTTGCAGTGGGCCTGTTCTGCTTTTTAACCAGTGTGCTTGTTTTTCTGGGGTCCTGACTGATGTTGCTCCCTGGTTGATGTTGCCGGGGGGGGGAAGTCAAATGTGGCAAAAGCTTTTTTCTTATCGGTCACCTATGCAGTTCTGTATTATTTCAGATCTCAATCACAGGCATTTTAGGACATGTAGACTAACAAAATAAAAGTCACTGCGTTCTTCTTGTAGATCAGGAATAATGGGTTGCTTTTTTCTAACTTTAAATTATGCCAGTCTTTTAATGCCTTTCATATTTCCTCTAAGAAAAGAGCAGATAGGTTTAGGCTAACTGTCTCTCACTGTAGGGCTTTCTTTGATTTTGCCAGAAAAAAACCAAATAGCGTAAACATACTGTTTTGTGTTTTAGACACAGCTGGCTGAGCATCCACACCACACATAACATGTTTTTCCTCTAAATTTTCTTCATTGTTCATGATTCTGTGCAGTGGATTAATGTGGTGACTGGAAGCTCATGCAGCGCTCAGTGGCACATCATCAACACCGCAATGTATGAGTTCAGTTTGTGACGGCATCGTCTTGTGTCTTTGCAGGACGAGAGCAGAGCTGGAACATGAAGCTCTTATTGATGGTAATCTCGCAACAGAGGCCAATTTAATAATACTTGATACTCTGGAGATTATTGTACAGGTACGTAAGCGAAGAAGACGTATCCACACTAAATGGAAACAGGCATATATTCCCAGTCAGGCTGTGTTCAGAGGCCTATTACAGCTGCTTATAAGTCCTTTTCCCTCCAGACGGCATCAGTGACGGAATCCAAGGAGAGTATCCTGGGTGGAGTGCTGAAGGTGCTGCTCCACAGCATGGCCTGCAACCAGAGCGCCCTCTACCTTCAGCATTGTTTTGCCACACAGAGGGCCCTGGTATCTAAGGTTAGACTACTGGGCTTTCTTTATGTGTGAAGCATGCTTATTTCATCTTCCATGCTTACATAGTAATAAATACTTCTCTCTCTGCCTGTGTAGTTTCCCGAACTACTCTTTGAGGAAGAAACAGAGCAGTGTGCTGATCTGTGTCTGCGACTGCTGAGGAGCTGCAGCAGCAGCATAAGCACGATCAGATCCCATGCCAGTGCTTCCCTCTACCTCCTCATGAGGCAAAACTTTGAGATTGGCAATGTAAGTACAGAGGTGTTGGGTTGAACAAGTTAGAGCTGTGGAATGTGGCTGTACTATTACAAATAACATATTTGTTAACTTTAATTCACCTGGTTTATCTGAATACCAAACTGTGCAGTTATAGCAAACTTTAGTTCAGTTACTGATGTATGCATTATTGAAAGCAGACTTTGTGCTAATATATTTTTAGAAATTATATGTATAGTGTTTCCTTCTCTCTTCATATGTCGGCAGAAAGCCAACAGCTTTGACAACATGTGTGTTTTTTCTTTTTGCTTGAACTTTTAGAACTTTGCAAGAGTAAAGATGCAGGTGACAATGTCTCTTTCCTCGCTGGTTGGAACATCTCAGAATTTCAATGAGGAGTTCCTCCGTCGCTCTCTAAAGACCATCCTTACCTATGCAGAGGAGGATCTGGAGCTGAGGGAGACCACGTTCCCAGATCAGGTACTGGGTTCGCTATTTAGTTGTTTTCCATCACTGCTCGAAAAGGGAAAATATCCAGATTGCTGCTGATGTGATTCTCTGGACCTTTTACTTTGCAAACATGTCATCATCCCGGAGAAGGAGCTTCTTTATCCTGAGCCGTATTTTCTTGCTTTCAGGTTCAGGACCTTGTTTTTAATCTGCACATGATCCTGTCTGACACAGTGAAGATGAAGGAACACCAGGAAGATCCTGAGATGTTGATAGATCTCATGTACAGGTGCAAAACCCATGTGCAATGGAGCGATTTCTTTTGATTACTTAAAAGAGCATTTATTCATTGTAGTTGGTTAGTTAGTCAATATCTGGTTGTGGGTGTGATTTCCTGTGTGGTCTGTGTGTGCATTTGCATTTTTTGTCCACTTAAAGGATTGCGAAAGGTTACCAGACATCTCCAGACCTGCGGCTGACATGGCTCCAGAACATGGCTGGAAAGCACTCTGAGAGAAACAACCATGCTGAGGCTGCTCAGTGTCTGGTGCACAGTGCTGCCTTAGTGGCAGAATACCTAAGTATGCTGGAGGACCGCAAATATCTTCCTGTAGGCTGTGTCACCTTCCAGGTAGGAGCATTCCTGTGGTATTGTTTGTGCGCATGTCTCTCCTCTACAGAAACACATTTCTTACAATGACTGTGCATGCACCATAACCTTCATTTGTTTTTAATATGTGTGGTTATGTGCTCTAGAATATTTCTTCAAATGTGCTGGAGGAATCTGCAGTCTCTGATGATGTAGTGTCACCAGACGAGGAGGGAATCTGTTCAGGGAAATATTTCACTGAGATCGGTCTCGTGGGTCTCCTAGAGCAGGCTGCTGCCTCTTTTTCCATGGTGAGAGATGGAAACATGAACCGATGCTTATTTCTTTGTTTTGTGTTTTTTACCTGCTATTATTTAAAATAATTGTTCATCCTTCCAGGCCGGCATGTATGAGGCTGTGAATGAGGTTTATAAGGTACTGATCCCGATTCACGAAGCCAACAGGGACGCAAAGAAGCTAGCCACCATACATGGTAAACTACAGGAAGCCTTTGGCAAAATTGTTCATCAGGTAAACACACACACAAAGTAGACTACTTCTTCAAATCACAACTCCCAACAGTTTGTGGTGCCAAGCTGACACTGAATTTATGCAATTAAATTCTAAGATTAATTTTTTTATATCTCAGTGTGACCTAGATTTATTGTTTTCATTGTCTAACTTCTGCTATGAGAAGATTAAATTTGGGATACACAAGGTTACTTCTGTTTTCTTTTTTTCTTATGTAAATCCACCAAAGCTGTTTTTATAAATAAATTCCAGACAGTGTCAGGAGAATCGGGTCAGGAAATTGTCTGGAGCAGTCCATGTCAGATACAGTATCACTGCTGGAAATACTCCATTTGTTTTTGTTTTATTTTATGTGGCACAATGCCTGGGTAGAGGGTGCAGGAGGCAGGGCTTAAAGGAATTCTCCAGAAAGTCATGGGCTCTCTTCAAACATAGTTTTAATTGGACATTCATAGACTTTGTTCTATGGAGCTAGCAGGGCAAAAATCGTTTCATATTTATAATGCATGCTTTGCATTCTCACATGCGGCTTATCCAAAAAATTGCTTGAGTGAACACAATTTAAGACGTGTGCGGTTGAATTAGAGTTAAGTAATTACGGTATAGTATCAAGATCAGCACTTACAATGAAAAGGAGAAATTTTTTTTGTCATATGAATATATGCACAAGTACACTTTTCTCACACAGATTAACTGTCATGTTAAACAGCCAGTGTAGATGTATCAAGGCCAATTAACAAAAAAGGATGTTAGGAGCAAAGCTTCTTATCTGCAGGACTTTCAAAATGTACATACATCAGTCTCGATATGAGTCACTACACAGAAAAACAATGGATTCCAGTTAATGTTGCGTACACACCAGCTGTCACAGACACAGCTTTGCATGATCTTATCAGTTGGCAGTTAAATCCTAGTATATTTATTTATGCCTGATACCCACCATGCTTTACTTTTCTGTGAAGTATGAACTTAAGCATGCATGACATTTTGGATTCCAGCTGTGTTTTTTTTATTTGTATTTTTTGTTAAAGGCCAGTTGTGTGGATTGTGTGACACAGACGGGTTACAGTCATCTGGTGTGCAGAGCAACTGCTCTTGCAAAGCAGACTTTTTCATAGTGACAAAAACATTCATGTGTAAAGAAAGCATCCCTGTTTTTCTGTTTGTTTGTTTTTTTTAAAGAATATTTCTGTCACACGCTCTGTTCTCCAGCTCGACAACTTAGTAACCTGGATTCGTTTCAAAGCGTTCATTCTCCTTATTGTAACATCCTTTGTATGTGTGTGTGTGCGTGTGCGCGTGTCGGAGGGCGTATGCGTCTTGTCGTTCACATGTCCTGTATTCTCTTTGTTACGCAGAGTACTGGCTGGGAGGTAGGTGACTAAACAGCTCCTGCTTGGCCCTGCTCATGTGGTTTATCTTTTTGTATTTTCTTTTTATTTACTCTCATCTTTTTATTTGCTAGCTGTTGGCATTCTTCTTCTTTGTTACATACATCCAAATCCATTAACATCTGCAGACAACATCAACTGTCTGCCCCTTTACCCGCTGGGGACGCTCGCTGTCTAAGCAACAACACCCTTCACCGTTTTCCTCTCTCCTCACTCTTCTTACACTGGAAGAGGAGCTTGTGTTTGTGTCTTTTTTTTATATTTTTTTTTTTATTCTTTACATGTGACAGTGTTGACAGGCTGTGCATGGGAGCCATGGTGTGTGACACTAATGACAAAAGTCTCAGCGAATGCATCACCTGCACAATCCACCGTTTTACCCCCTCCATTCCTCATCTTCTATGTGTCTGCTGGGTGTGTCGGTGGGCACACACGTGCGTCAGCTGTCACACTTCATCTCATCTTCAACCACAGGGCTCGATTTCAGTGCACTGTTTTGACATGAAAGGTGTCTGTTAGCCATCCCGCTGTAGCCGTGGGGTCATTCTTGCCACACACAATTAAATGAGCCTTTTAACACGCAAGGTGCTGCAGACTTTGGGTCGAGGCTGGAACCAAATTCTCCAAAGGCAGTTTGTTTTCTAAGAGGGTTCAACTCACAGTAATCTCAGGATTACTTGATTTATCCCTTTTGATTTTGATTGGTTGTTATTCTTGCCCTTTCTTTTAATAGTTTAAACTAAATCGACCCCTGACTTTTGTTTCATGCATTCTGTCCCTTTGTTAACAGTATTAACCTCTGAGTTCTCATGGTCTGTTGCATGAATTGGACAGAGCACAGGAAGCGCACTGAGCGTGCATGGTGTGTTTCCGAGGGTTGTGGATTATTTGTTTTTTTTCCCCTCACTTTTGTTTTTTTAAATTCTTCGCTGTCTGCCTTTGCATGATCTGGATCCTCCACAATGAGTTTCTGTTCTTTCTCACAATCAGTGGAGATATTTTTACTGTTGTGTGTTAGTTTGTGTTGTTTTTAAAATTCTCTGGAGGAACCCAATCCTGATTAAAATTTGTTCTGTTTTTTTTTCCTTTTTGATTTCCCTGGTTGCCGACCCTTCCTTCTTTACTTAATTGTGTCTTGTGGTAAGTTTCTTAGTTTACAGGGTTTCCTTAATTACTGTTTAAAAACATTTTCAAATCAGTGGTTTAACTAGCAATACATGACTTGTATCTTTTTTGATATTCCCTTAAGTTACCCTGATGCTTTATCTAAACATCTTGTGCATCAAGTTGTGTAGCATTTGCCTCAGATTTTCACATCATTTTCCTTTTTCCTGCCATACACGCACTTACACACTGGGCACTCATGGTGTACCTGCTGATTGATCTTGGGGCTTCCCTTTGGATGTTTCTTTCCAGGTAGAGGTCTAAGCAAAAAAAAAAATTGTAGTTGATGGATGTTTTTCCTGTCAACAACTTCCAAAGACGTAACGGGGTGGTTGAGGTTGAAGTAGTTTTTGCCTTGTTTTGTTTCACAAACGTTTTCCCCTCCCGCTCCGTCTTTCTTTCTTTTTTTTGTTATCTGTCTGTTTGTGACTTTAAGGCTTCTATTTAGAAAACTTTGGTGCTGCTTTGATCTGTGAACTTGAGCTGTTTTTATTAATAACATGGGCAAAAAATGCACACATGAAGAACACAAGCATTTACAAGCTGGGTGCAAAGGAGATGTCGAGTTCACGTTGACAACAATAGATACATTTCAGACACTGCAGGGTGTTTTTCCTGGCTTAGATTGGGATTTTTCACAAAAGCACATTTGTGCTTGCATAATAAAGGCAATTCATCTGCATTCCTCGTATTTGTTATAATTATATAGATTTTCTAGTGATTTCTGACCATTTTATAAACCCAAATGTCTACTGTGTTTACTTACAGTGGACCTCGTGTGTTTCTTTATTTTTGGCTTGTATACTGTTATAATAATATTTAAACAGGACCAAACTGTCAAATAATGAGAAGCTAATAATATGAAAGTAATTCCTATGACCCAAAGGTCAGGGTTCAGATTTTTTTTTTCTATGCTGGCAGCTGCAGCACAGAAGCCCCACCCACGTACTTTTCAAACCTTCTGATTGCAAGAATGCAGTCAGTCAGAAGAAAGTTTGCTTAAAAAGAGAGGGCTTGAAAGGAAAAGAGCTAAACCTGGCACTTTTTTCTTGCTGATGTTTGACCTAGTTTGCTTGGTACTTGAGCCTGACTAATCTATTAGCAGGCCAGTATCATCGCCCGATATTAGCTATTTGACAGTCGGTATTTGTATTTTAAATAACTGCTTGGTGAAAAAGAAAAATGTAAAGAAGAGATGGAAGAAACACTCTTCTATTTGATATTGCATAGTTTGTCCACCAGAGGGCACTGTGCAACTTCCCAGAGTCGGGTAGAGAGCAAACAAGTAAATAAGCAACTACATATAACAAATTGTGTAGTTATTTATTTTATGGGATTTTTCTTTCTTTCAGACACATGAAACAGTCGATATATCAGAAGGTCAGATGTTTAAATGACAAAATATCAATATTTGTTTCGGCTTTAAAAATACTTGCTACCTGCCTGAGTTCTGTCAGGTCCTTAACTGCGGTGGAAAAGCTGCTGAACAACCTTGTTTTAAAAAACAAAAAACAGGTTGTTGAAATCACATACTTTCTGTCTGAACCTTCAGTACACTCACATACAGCTTTTAGAACAGAACCAACAGATTTAATCACATACTGCATGAAACTTCTAATAGTTGTTGTTATATATGTAGCTATATAGCTACATATATATCAGATTGTAGGCATACCATTTCTTTCAGTGAACTATAATCTTTTTCTGTCATCTTTGCCTCTGTGAAGAGAGCTATAAAATCTAATAAAGTAAAAATACACAAATGCTTACTGTTCCACAGTATAACACAGTATGCTGTAGCAGGGTGATGGTGTTCTGCCTCATTTTTAACCCATTTATCAATGTTTCCCTCTGCCTGTTCAGGATGGAAAGAGAATGTTTGGTACTTACTTCAGAGTTGGATTTTATGGTACGAAGTTTGGCGACTTGGATGAGCAAGAGTTTGTGTACAAAGAGCCTGCCATCACAAAGCTGGCTGAAATCTCTCACAGGCTAGAGGTAAACTATGCTGTGCTCGCGTTCTCCCTCTATGAGTCTAATTGTTTTCTGTGAAAGAGTAAAATGTTCTGTTCTTCGTCTTTTCTGGTAGGGTTTCTATGGCGAGCGATTTGGAGAGGACCAGGTAGAAGTCATTAAGGACTCCAACCCTGTGGACAAGTGCAAGCTGGACCCAAATAAGGTTTAGTGTTGATAAATGAGATGAACATATGTTAAACGGATGGAAATGGTCTTAGCTAAAAAAAAAAAACCAACCCAAAAACATTTCTTACTGTAGGCATTCATCCAGATCACATACGTGGAGCCGTACTTTGACACTTACGAAATGAAAGACCGCATCACATACTTTGACAAGAACTACAACTTGAGACGTTTCGTCTACTGCACTCCTTTCACCCTGGATGGGCGAGCACACGGGGACCTGCACGAACAGTTCAAACGCAAGACCATCCTCACCACCTCCCACGCCTTCCCGTACATCAAGACACGGATCAACATCATCCACAAAGAGGAAGTAGGTCTACAGTCTGCCTGCTCTTCACAGGCAAATTCCACAAATGTTCAGCCTTTTCATGCAACCACTCTGTCACTCTTCCAGATTATATCCACACCGATAGAAGTGGCAATAGAGGACATGCAGAAAAAGACTCAGGAGTTGGCATTTGCCACCCACCAGGACCCTGCCGATGCCAAGATGCTGCAGATGGTCCTTCAGGGATCAGTAGGCACAACTGTAAACCAGGTAAGGTTTTGAATTTTTAGCATGCAACAACTGTTAGTTACAGCACTACTGATTCATAAAACAGAAAGCTGATGTTTATGAGATTGTTCTGTTTTTCCAAGGGTCCTTTGGAGGTAGCTCAGGTGTTCCTGTCGGAGATCCCCAGTGACCCAAAATTGTACAGACACCACAATAAGCTTCGGCTCTGCTTTAAAGACTTCACCAAAAGGTATGGGTTGTCCTTCCTCTAGGCAGAAGTTGAAACCTTCTCCTCTCACCCTGTACAAGCTGTAAAAATGATACGATACCACTGATGGTTGCTGTGTTGCTATATAACCAGACTATAGCACCCAAGTGCTATAAGTTTTCACTTCACTCACCAAATTTGTTTAGACTTTCAGTCGATCATTTTATTTGAAACAGAGAACACGTGCTGTGTATTTACATAACAGTATCGCACTATATTTCCCTGTCTAAGGTGTGAGGATGCCCTACGCAAAAACAAGAGCCTGATTGGTCCAGACCAGAAGGAGTACCAGAGGGAGCTGGAGAGGAATTATCACCGGCTGAAGGAGGCACTGCAGCCTCTCATCAACAGGAAGATCCCCCAGCTTTATAAGCCTGTACTGCAGGTCAACTCGCACAGGTAGGGCCAAGCAGGCTTTCTCTCCATGTGTATGTACGATGTGAGTGAGAGTAGAGATTAATTTCTTGGTTGTTAAGTTAAATCAGTCTTTTTAAAAAAAAAATTGTTTTGCTTTTGTTTTGGGTTTTTTGCTTCTGTAAAAACGATGCAGCAAACGGACAGCTTGACAAGGTAGTTTGGACTTCTCGGAGTACGTTTTGTGTTGTGTTTTTGTTTGTTTTTTTTCGTTTGCATGTTTCTCACTGTTCAGGTTAGAGGGAAATGCTTTCAGTTTTAATTCTGAAATTAAAAATGAATTGGATTTGTAAATGTTTAAGGATACATCATACTTTTTTTCGTGCAACTTTATTTATCAGTTAAGAATTTACCTGTTGTATGAAGGGAACAACCAAGCCACACACAGACTTAGTAAAATCCGAATGAATGCAATTACCTTTTATTTATAAAGCACCAATTCACAACAAGTTGCCTAAAGGCACTTTATATTGTAAGGAAGAGACCCCACAGAACATCATTTTTTCAGTGTGTCCGTTCATTTTATAAATTAGTTATATTTTTTTTTTATCAAGGATGTCGAGCATTTGTGATTTTGTTTACAGATTTACAGATAAAAAGTGTACTGATGGAAATATACGTATATGTATATGCTTTTCAGGGCTTTAAAATTGCAGCAGCCAAAATTAGCTGCAGTTTGGCTGGGCAACTTCTTTATGTTGCCATTGGACACAAAAAAGGCTCGAGAGCACGGCGTAGCTAATTATAAAAAACGGTGGATTTATCGAGAGGACACCGAAGTTGTCTCTCTAGTGATTCCACAGCAGTACAAGAGCATCATCTGTTGACGTAACGAGGTATAACCTCGGTACGTAAACATAACAGTGTTAGAATAGTTAACAATAATAAACAAAAACGAGGGGCAGTTTGTTCTGACAAAATTAAACATGTAGCATTTTCAAATCTACTACAAATACTTTGAACAATCACAGGCAGTGGGCTACAGATCAAATACTACATTACATAACTCAATCATCTCCAGTCGGAAAAAACGTGTATTCCCTGATTCATTGGCAAGGGGGTCTAGCTGTTGCTGAGTGAAATTGGTTGCACTAAAAACATCTGCAGGTTGTTGCAAGCCGTCTGTGGTTTTTCATTTAAGACGCAGATGCTATTTACTCTCAGAGCTGTAGTAAATCTTGAAATAGTGCAGCGCAAACTGGAAAACAGAAAATGGCTAGCAACTGCCACCAATCACTTGCCAAACAGTCGCAGAATATACAACCAGTGGTTGCCTGGGAGTCGCTGACCACGCCCCAAGGCCTCCGTTAATGGGACATTCAAAATTAAGTCCACAGTGACTGACAGCAAAGTCTAGCAACTACAGCAACCAGAGAATACATAGTTTTCCCTCACAATATGTTGCCTGGTGGTTACTCTAGGCCTGTGAGACTGGGGTCAGCATTGATTTGTAGCATGTATGAAGCATGTGTTATATGCTTGTGCTCGTCTTGTGAGAAGGTAGAGCTACAGGAGGTCAGCTATTTTCACATACTAGGCTTTTCTAGATTTCTTCCTACTGCAGCTTTAACATTTCAGGTCAGCTTCTTGTGACAGCTCAAAATTCTTAGTATTTTATTTCTTTTTTTTGTCCTCGTTAACATCTTTTTGTTTTTAATTTGCAGAGATTCCTTCAGCAGAATGAGTCTTCGCAAGCTTGACATTTGAAGATGAAGAGAACTACACACAAGCGCACCTGTACACCTACACAAACACTTAACCGAAACTGCAATATTAATTTATTCTCCAGTGTAAATAGGAGTGTCTCTTGAAAGTTGGTCAGTGTTTGGAAAAAAGCGTGTTTAAACAAAAGGTTGAAAAGACTTGCAGCTTGGTACGTCATTCCAGTGTCTTAATTTGTTTACAGACAAACTGTTACACAATCAGCGCAGCAAACAAGTGGAACTTCAAATTAAAGAGATACCTTGGCATTTAGAATTTCTTTTTGCTAGTCATTTCAAGTGCTTATACTGTCCCCATGCTACCTTAAAATAACAAAAAACAAAGCTCATGTCAGCACTCACTCTTGGAACCAGTAGAAATGGCTGCAAGCTATGAAGAATGCTCCAGAGTTCTGTATTTCAGTAAAGTGCCAAAAAAAAACCCACCCTTTTTTTCTGCCAAATTCTTACAATTTTAAAAGTCAAGGTGTCTTTTTAATTATGTACGATGTGTCAAAAAAATCTGTACTCAATTTTCATGTGTGCACTTTTTTTTTTTTTTTTTTAATGGTGTAGCATTGCATTTTACAACTTGAAAGTTTATGTAATGCAAAATGGGAGAGAAACCTTAAAACATGCAAAAAAATTGTACCAGTATTTATCATGATGCTTTATTATTGTTTTTAGTTGAGGCGCCAATGTTTTAAACTTAGGTACTTTAAACCTCATTGTATAATTTTATGTAGTTTTGTTTTATTTTAAATATTTTACTAAATAAATATTTTAATGTTCAGGTGGTCTGATGTGATGTTTCTCTGTTATTATGGACTTTGAGGTAAGTCGGCCAGAAACCAAGACGACAAAAAGCATGAAGTTGGTGTGAAGGTAAAAACTTTATTGCTTTCACTCTGAAACCCCACTATGCCACTTCCGCATAATGAGAACTGGAATGGTACAGTTAAAAAGGACACAAAAACACAGTAAGGGTGCTTTTAACCAAGCATTTCACTTTAAATAATAAACTCATCTTTGAAAGACAGGTGAAAAGGGTTTGTAATACTTAGACAGCTCATCAGACCCAAGTAAATCTCTGAAACCATCACTAGACCTGAGATGAACAAAGTTACCTTTACTGAGTTTTTAAAGCTCAATTGATGCAACCCTCCCCCAAAAAAATCTATCATCTGCTATGCATGACTAATCAATAAATTGTCACAAAAGACTCAGTCCATCATAAACAGGAAACTTACCTTACCACATCAAGTTAAAATGTTTTGTGTCTAGGCTGTTAGATCAGATATGGAGCATATTAATGCAAAAGAGGAAAATCTATTATTTTCTTCAACTATAGTATCTTAAATCTGTCATGAGACAACTTGATATTACATAGGTTTAATCAGAGGGATGGTGATTTGTTTTAATAGATCAAAATATAGATATGTATATACATCTCTAAATATAGATTTCAAAACCAGCAATATGCAAGTACAAAACTGAATATTCGCTGCTTGAGAACTTCCATCAGTCCGGTTTTAGTCTTAACTTTGTTATTTTATCTCTAATGAACTTTAAAAACTGTTCTCTCTCTTTTAAAAGAAGAATGGAGGTAGGTCATAAGCTAAATCATGGTCTCAGTGGGCAGTTTTTCTTCCCCATAATAACCATGAACTGTATATAATGATATTTATACTGTGCTTTTTGACCCTCCTTGCAGCATAAAACTGAACTACAGCTTAAGGAGTTTTAAATTAGAGATTCAGATCTTAAAATCCTGACTAGTGCAAACATCTCACTTGACAGTTGTACACTACATTAGAGACTGACTGTTTTCAGACCGATATTTGGTCATTTAAAAGTCTCATTCTAATATTTATTTCAGATACACAAAACAAACAATTCTCTAACATTTGTTATATGTAGTTAATTATTGTTTATGCTCCACCCGATTCTGTTCAATGAGCCTTTTACATTTGTGGCATCCCAATCACAAGCTGCCACAGAGAATCTGCAGCGCGCCCTCTGGTGGTCAGACTATACAGATATCAATCGTGCTCACATTAAATCGGTTGGGCTCTATAGTAAAATATCAAACAAGCAGTTTTCCATAACATATTATAAAAACCTGATAGTTCACTGATAAAATCAAATTGCGTCCTTCACTCTGACAAATCTGACATCTGAGCCTGAAACTGTTGACTGCATAAACCACTAGTGTCAACGAAGCATGTAGAAACTTTTTAATTATTATTAGACAGCTGAGTGTTTGTTGTAAATATCTGTTGTAACTAAATGAGTTTCTGAGAATCTGTCGGTTTCACTGTATAAATGGCATCAGTTTGAGGCTTCAGATATACAGCTAAATTGTACAGGTTTCTATATAAAAACCCTCACAAAACAAGGGATCAGTTGATGAGAAAAGCTTCAGGGTAAAAGCTTTTCTGATAAACTGAAAAAAATAACATGAGAACATTTTCAAATTCGAACAGAATACAGACTGCTGCACCCAGGGGGGGAAAGTCAGTTTTCAACATTTTTACTTGATTAAATTTTAGTTCAAAGTGCTTTGCCATTTTGTAAAAAACAAACCATACAAAGTCAACATTGAAGAAAGACCAAAAAAACAAAAATACACAACCAATCATCCCTAACGTTCAAAAAAACAAACAAAACAAACTTTGACCCCAACTGGGCGTTTCTGTTTAGAGTACCTGCACATGAGTGGATGAGAAGGCGGAAGCGCCTTGATCCCACCGTGGGGCTGTTGCAGGTTTAGTTTTCCTTGGCTGAAAAGTCACTTCAGTTTCAGTGTAAATGTGGCAGCCACAGTATGTCTGGCACTGTTTGAAGTATTGCAAAAACTCCATCCGTCTTTTGCCTGGGAGCTCAGTTTCCTGTAAGGTCTGTCTATTTCAGTGTCCAGGTTCAGGCATCCTTCTGTAGAACAGCAGGTAAGGGGTTGATGAGCAGCACGTCTCAGGAGAACAGGCTCGCAGGAAGTCCTCCTCCTCAAACAAACGCACCTCAGAGTCATCAAACAGCAGCCATTTCCCTTCATATTCCAAGAGGCTATTTAAAGCCTTCTGCTCTTTGGTCTCTGTGCTGCCACAGGAAGCCTGCGATGTCTCCTCTACTGCCTCGGGCTCTTTTTTAAGTCCAGCTTCAGTGTTTTGGCTCAAAATGTTGATGGTTTTTCTCCTATTACAACCCTCCGTCGAACCACTGCTAGCTGCTTTCTCTGTGTGTTTACTGCTGCTGTTCCCGAGGTCATAGCTGGACACACTCCTCTGGCCTCCCAAGAGTCCGACACCCCCCTCTGACAGCTTTTTGCTCCCTGATTTGCTGCTTGCCAAACTCTTGCGCCGCTGTCCTCTCGTATTCAGGCTGAAAGACACCTCTCCATCATCGTAGTCCAGCACCGTCTCCTTCACCAGAGCACCTTCGTCTTCCTTCACCTCGTCCTCCACCTTCTCTTCAGTTTTTGTGTCCTGCAGCCAGATCTTCACATCTGTTAAATCAGACATTCGGATGTAGGCAGTGTAGTGGCCACTGCTGATGGTCACACCACTATGCATGACGACAGCAAACAGCTGATAGTTTTGACCTTTAGTGGATGAGGACTGGGTACACCACTCCTCAAGGGATAAGGTCAAAGGAGTCTGTAAGGGAGTGTTCACTTTAGAAAGACCAGCATATGGGTCCAGTCTGGGAAGAGAGAACAATACAGATATAAGAGTACATTTAGAAACTAGAGATCAAAGCAGTAAAAACTCATCTACAGCAAAGGACTGATTCTATTTCTCCATGATGAGAATCTTTTAAGTCTAAGTATGTGGTACAGCGATCACTTTTTCAAACACTAGCTCAAATTCATTCCAGTAGAGTTCGTGTAGTGCGGCAGTGTGATAACTGAGACTTCAGTGGACTCACTCTAAACCGTTGGCAGAGAAGCGCTTTAGGTGAATAGTGATGACTTCAGGAGTCTTGTCAAACAGCAGACTCCTCTCGGCCTCTGTGTAGTGATGGCAGGTCTCACAGAAGTATTTATCCTCCCCAAAAATGCGCTCCACCGAAGCGAACTGAGATATGGCCCATTTCAGAGTCTTCAGCTCTGGTTTAGGGTCTGGTGAGACTGGAAAAAAAACAAAACAAGATTTTTAAGATAAAAAGGGGGAAAATAAAACCCACACCCACAAAAAAAACCCTCCATAACTA
This sequence comes from Simochromis diagramma, assembly GCF_900408965.1. Classification (NCBI taxonomy): domain Eukaryota; kingdom Metazoa; phylum Chordata; class Actinopteri; order Cichliformes; family Cichlidae; genus Simochromis; species Simochromis diagramma. The sequence continues at coordinate 135,614 of NW_024387444.1, read as the reverse complement.
CTATTTTACAACTAATAGTTGTAAAAATTCTCACCCTCAGAGAGGTCATCGGGGCTGCTGGGCTGGTCCTCAAGCACAGGGACACTGATGTCCTGGAAGTCCTCTCTCCTCTCTGTGAAGCTCTCACACTCCAGACATCGAGTCCTCAGAACCAGCCGACCTTGGAACAAACGCTCCATGAGGCTCAGGCCTGCTGAACGAACATAAAATCCACAGTTAGTAACATCTATAACTCCATAAATAAACGTAGGCTCCTAATGCACGTCAAAGTACAAATTAAAAGTTAAAGTGAATGACCAAACATTTAGTCTGTCCCAACTTTTCTGCTTTTTTTGGGATGCTTATTCATTTAAATTCATTAATTGTGATATGGGGGAAAAAGGCAGGAGATCAGTTAGGCTTGGGGCTTAAGAGGTTAAAGTGAGTCATTTCTTTCTCGACTAAACGTTTTCTTCATAATCGCTGCCTCTTACGATGATCACAGGTCACGTACCTTGATGTTTAGGAGCCTTGCTGTGTTCGGATGCATTTTGGCTGGACGGCTCTTGAAGGTTTTTCTCGCTTTCGTCGTGCGTCACTCCATTTTCCTGCTCTGTTTTGTTTTGGTTCTTCACAGTTGTGCAGCTGATCTTTCCCACGCTGCGGAACTTGGAGAAAATACTTGGCTGCTTTCCAGACGGCCTCAGCCAGCTCAACTTAGCTCTCTTCTTCCTCTTCCCATCTGCCTCTTTACACGTCTTCTCACCTTTCCCCTCATCTTCGCTTCCTCCTTCCCCATTTGGTTTCTTCGTCTCTTCCTCACCTGCCGCCTCCTCTCCACCTTTATTCTGGCTGCTGTCCATGGTGATTTCACTGGAGGACTTCCTTTTGGAGCGAGTGAGGGGTCTATTTCTACTCAGGTTTTCCTCTGCAGAATCTAATTTCTTAGACTTCAGGGATTTGGATTTTTTCTTGGCATTCCCCACTTCTGTGTCGCTCTTTCTTTTCCCGGCAACTTGACCATCCTCTTCCGTGGAAGCTTTGGATTCTGCGCCAGAGCCGCCGGACCCCAAATCAAGACCATTCTCGAGTTTAACTTCTGACACATCCTCCTCCTCGCCTTCTACTTTCAGCTCTTTCCTGATAGTATCACAGGCTTCCTGGATATATCCCAGGATGCACTGCAGAACTTCCTGAGCATCATGCTGGAGATAACCTTCGTACATGGGGTTCAGCTGCCTGCGACACAAAACCACAAACTTGTGTCAAACTGACAGAAAATGGCAATTTTAATGAAAGTGTTCAAAAACACAAAAGTGCCAATCTGGAGTTTAAACATGTCAGCATGCTTACTTGAAAAATGATTCGTAACCAACTCATCAGCTTGAGCTATGACTGAGCATTAATGATGACAAGTTTTTACCTTTTAAACAGCATAATAATGATCAAAGCTCCACATTCATGATCCTACATGTGCATCTAACTGCAACTAAGTGTTTAATCAATGTTATATGCACATATACAATGTGACAATATTTGGGTGTTTAGTAACATTTAATATTCGAAAGCCATTAAGTCATCGTGCTAGAAAAAAGACAGCGTGGGAACAAACTGGTTACCTAGCAACACAAGCGTATGATCTAATAAGCAACTGGGTTACAAATATTTATTGAAACTGCCAAATCTTTACCTGAGCGTGTGCAGAATTTTGCGCGGTGGTGTGGCTAGCTCTCCATCGGTGAAGCTGTCAGGATTAAGCAGGAAGCTAGACTGCAGCTGCTCCACTGCAGTTATCAAAGTGTTGAAGCTCCCAAGAAGCTCGATGTGAGCTGGCAGAGCCTCCGACACACCGTCTGACTGCTGACAGTGTGGCTGTAGGAAAATGACACAGAGTAAAAAGGTTACTGAAATATGCTTTCGTAGCTCAGAAGACAGACACCCTCCTTTAATGCTGCTTCTTTTTTCAAAACTGTATATTTTACAATTAGAATACAGTGCACTGTGTCATAACTCTTTGAGATGAAGGCTACTGGACTTGTTTTTGGTTCATGAAGGTTTTCACCTCTTGTCCAAAAGGCTTCTTCAGTTCTAAAAACTTATGGGGAGTCCCACGTAATTAACTTCAAGCTCTGAAGACTAGAGTGCACTATATTGTTCAACAACTTTAAAAAGAAGCATGCAACATCTCCCATCAGAGGAGTTAATAAGTGCTAAACTTTGGACCCACACTGTGGCTGTGATTTATTATGCACGTACCTCTTCGCTTTTCTCAGTTTCTTCCTTGGGTTTCTCCTTCTGGATGGAGAGATCGTGAAGCTTCTTTATGCCTTCTCTGAAGCCTGGGCAGTAATAAAGAACCTGCAGATGCAATCAGACATCAACACATCATTATTGTGATTTTAAACTGGATGTGATAACAAGTAATCCACACGAGTGGAAAACTCAAAGGATCTTCAAGTAATCAGGTTGTTAAATGCTGGTGATATTATGATGACACAAATAAGTGCGAAAAACGTGTCCATGACCTTCACAGTCATTTGTGCTTCAGTACTTAAAGTCCAACAGTAATTCCCATTAACCCAGTAATGGTCACAGTGAAATATAATTTCCTTTACCGGCTCAACATAATAGCAAAAATCTGTTAAAAATGACTGTCCAAATATGAAGCTAAACCGTTCTGTTTTAGTCATTAGTCACACAGCTTCTTGCTTTCGCATGTTGGATGCACTTCAGAATTATTCTAATTATTACAATAAGCTCTTTAGTCATCCAAAGTAAGGTTAAAAAAAGTCCTGTTTAGAAACCTTAAAAAAAAGAAGGATGGAGAGAAAAAGAATCTGGTTCTATACTATTCCTAACTTTGATTACAATAGACCCTGTGCACAAGAAAATGCTAACTTCCTGGTTTGAGACCGGATGTAGGGTTGTACATTTCCGGTAGCTTTACTTTGCGGTCAATCACTACTGCGACGATATCCTCCAAAATCATGTCCAAAACTCAAAAACGGAAAGATCGCGTTACGTTACAAAGAGCAGAAGGTGGGAACACTCACCACTGTTGTGTCATAAAAAAAATCTAATGATCAATTTTGACGTTTAAAGAGTTTAGATCGATCAGTTGTTTACATCAATCAACACAAGCAGAACTGCATTACAAAATCAGAAGTCACATCGTCCACATTCAGAAGCACATCTCTGTATAGTGACTGGTCTTATGATTTAAACAGGCAAATGTTCAGCATTCAAACTACAGGTGAAGAATAGTCAAACCAGATGTTTCCCCCATTATGTCGATATCAGCTAGTCAAGTACACACCTACACAGCATGTTAACAAACCGTGAAAAAAAGCCACACAAAAAATGAATGATTGCTGGTAACGGTTTCTGTACATTAGTATTTACGAAGGGTATGTTGTGACTTCCCTTCAAAATTACAGTGGTCCTTCGCTTTAACGCAGTTCACCTTTCACCTGCTGTTTCGCGGTTTCTCCTCTGTGACGTCTCTCCTGTGCAGTACAGAATCGATAGCTAGCAGTGTGACTCTGAAGTGCAGTACTGTATGTCGACGAAATGTTCTGCACCGTCAAAAAATAAAACTGGCTACTTGATTTCACCTATCGCTGGTTATTTTTAGAACATAACACCCGCAATAAACGAGGGACCTCTGTTTACAGATACTGAGAAATATAAAATTTGAATCCCTTTTCTCTTTTGCTCTGAGGCGCGGGGGAAAAAATATCGACAAGTCGATGAACATCATTTACAGATATATTGGGTAAATGCCCAAGACATCTATAGAAATGTAAATCGCCGCTTGATTCATTCATTTGCTTAACTTGTTTTGGACCGTAAACAAGGCGTGAATAGGACACCGGAAACAAAGCTCCCTACAGGAGTTTCCGCACCAGAAGTAGCATATGCTAACGTGCACATAGTCTATTAAAGCAGATAAGTGCTACTGTAATTACATATCTTCTATTAAAGAAGTGAGTACATGAAATCCTGCTCACTAAACTAACTCCATACTTCAGAAAAGTGATGTGCCATCACTTGATTCCATTAGCAACTAGTATTTAAGTGAAAACGTTGTGCTTAATTTATGCTCCTGAGATTTTGTCTGTTTCCAGAGATATTTACCTACAGAGACAGGTTTTTAACCACCAGAAATGTGCTGATTGGTTGCCAAGTGGGCCAGAACAGGGAAAGGAGTTAAAAAAATAAAATAAAAAAAATGTATGAGCAGTACAGTCAGAGGTTGCAGTGAACACTGTACATTGTTTACAACACTCAGTAGTAGCCTACAGACCGGTTGAACCACTTTTTTTTTTTTTAAGCACTGCCTCCATTTGACTACAGACACTCTCTGCAGGTAGGACAGTCCAAAGCTGCCCACAGACTGCCATCACACTAATAATAATAATAATAATAATGGATTAGATTTATATAGCGCTTTTCAAGGCACCCAAAGCGCTTTACAATGCCACTATTCATTCACTCTCACATTCACACACTGGTGGAGGCAAGCTACGGTTGTAGCCACAGCTGGGGCAGACTGACAGAAACGAGGCTGCCATATCGCGCCATCGGCCCCTCTGGCCAACACCAGTAGGCGGTAGGGTAAAGTGTCTTGCCCAAGGACACAACGACCAGGACAGAGAGGCCGGGGATCGAACCGGCGACCTTCCGGTTACAGATGCGCTTCCCAACCCCCTGAGCCACGGTCGCCGCTGAACCACAATTTCCCCATCAGAAAATGTAACATTCCCGGCATCACAACAACATCCACTTCTGAGTGGGATAACACAGGTGAACAGGTTTGAGGATTCAATGCAACTTAAATCGCACAAGAACAAACCACACACACTGTGAAGTGTCTGTGCAGTTTTCAACTTTTCCTTCAGTATATTTAAACCCATCCTACCATTTGTACTAAAACACTGGAACAAGTGACATCTATTAATGCTGGAAATTAACTCCATCTGTGGTAATGGCTCACCTGTAAGATGCTGTTCAAATAGCAGGTATTGCCCAGATTGTTGAGCCCCACGAACGGCACCAAGTTCTCTCTCTTCTCGCAGGACAGGAGGAGGCTGGGCGAGGAAGGACACTGAGAAGGCCCCGGGACCACCTGATCGCAGCTGCTGATCAGTTAAGAAGGAAGCAAACAGAAAGTCAGCAGCTAATAAATTGAATTTCACAAATGACATCCACCATCACGCACACACACTGTTTTAAAATGATTACACTGAGATTAATGTTGAAGTGTAACCCCAGCTTGATTGAGATGAAGCCTACTATTAAAATCTAAGGTATCACTCATCCACACGTGCATTATCCTGCCCTCACAACAACAGTGGAATTCCCATAACTATCTGAATGTAACTGTGGGAAAACGAGTGCTTCGGGCTGCCCAAAACAAATCAGTCTAGAAAACTATTTGTGTTTGACGCACACTGGTAGCAGAGACCTACCTTGCCTCAGGCTCCTCTGGCTCACATGTTTTGGGTTCTTCTGTCTGAGGTTCCGAGAAATCCAGAGCCCGCTTGGTTTCCTTCTTCTGGAAGAACTTCAGAGAGAGTTTACTCTTCTTCACTGGGCTCCCCGGAGCCGCTGATACCACACTTTCACCCTGCAGACCTGGCATCTTTCCTCCCGGTACCTTGAGGGCGATTTTTTCTTTTAAATTCCTACTGAGACGCAACAGCGCACCTCACTGGTGAAAAATGGAAACACACAATGTAATTTCAGCGGGCGCCATCAGAGTTCAACGAGAACGAACGTAGCTGCGCACTTAAGTTCACGGTCCGCTATTGTGTAGCTACACACGGACAGGTCCAGTCCAATCAAGCACACACTTCTCAATAATACAGTCGAATTATTGACCGTACCACGCATTATGTAACATGTTAGCTGGCTAACGCTAACTTAAAGGTGGTACTTTGTTTCAGTCCTACCCACAAACAACCGCTCTAGCACGGTTTACGTTAGCAACTGTTTTCGCTTTAAATTACAGGGTAGCAACAAATAACTTGCTGTTTTTTTGAGCACGTTGCGCACATCACAGCGACAAACTGGCTCGAGAAGGTGCGGTGAAGAAGTGGGAGGAGAAAACAGAAAGCACGCCGTTTGAAACTGTTCACGGCCAAAAAGGACTTCTTTGAAATCCCAGCTGAGTCGAGAAAGAAAACTTACCCGAATGCTTCATTCCAGTTTAAGTTTGATATTTTCCATTAAACATCCCGTCTCGAAATGCTTTACGGAGTGTTTAACAATTCAGACGGTGCAACAGAAGTTGGCGCTTTTTCCTGCTTGAAGATTCGCTGGCCGCTACATCGCCGGCAACGCTCGGATATCGCGTCAAAACATCCGGCCAGAATGTTTAAAAAAAACGGTCACGACTAAGCTTGAAAATCATCAGGTGTTGCCGAACATTTGGAAATGCGCGCATAACTCTGGGAAATTCTATACCTGAAAAGATTTACATGCCAGATTTCAGGCTAATGTTAAGACAACTATTTCGGCTAGGCCCAACCGGCCAGCTCCAAGCGCCATTCTTGTAGTCCTTTCTCCAGCTCCTTCAAATTAAAAGTCGAGCTAAACTTGAACGGTCATTTCTCATGTCTCACTTTTTTCCCTTTTGAAGTACTAAGATTTTAAATACAGGACATTAAAAAAAATAAAATATTTGCTTTCATTAAATGAATGTAAAAAAATATATATACAACTAATCAAGGCTTCCATGGAAGCCAAGGGCCACAGAGGCTTTCAAATTTCAAGTTGAGACAAGCTGAAGCTGGTCTGTTGTATAAGAGGTATAATTTGGGAGGCTGCGCTCTATATTTCTTAAATCCTCTTCACACTTTATATATCTGACCCAACAAAAAAATTGCGATTTACAGAACAACGGTTAACATAGAATCAGATGTTTATATAGACAATATATAATTATTAAGTAAAAACCAATGAGTATGAACAAAAGTGGGTCCAACAGCAAAAGAAAAAGAAAAGAAAAGCAAAAGACAAATTACCTGAAAAAAATCCACGAGACTATAATAGCATAGTTATATAACAGTAAGTTATGAATTATGCTCAGTCATCCAGGTAAGAAAATCCCACAAAGTTGAATCTGTTGATCTGGAGGTACGTTTCAGTGGGAAAAACGTTTCATTTTCCATCAAAGTGACGTTTTCAGCTGACTGCAGGTTTCCCCAGCATTATAAGCAGTTCATTTGCATGATGACTGAAAACACCCACTAATGACTAACAATAGGCCGTTGATCAATGATCACTGAACCACTGATGCCCAATGACTGCAATCACAACACTTTAAGATGGTGAATGATGTATTCTTAGGCTAATACAGGGCAGGGAAGCTGAAGGATTCCTGGTTATCCCAGACCATTATGGACATGGAGGCAAGGAGGTCATTTACATGAAAAGGGAATGACCATCTCTGAAGCAAGGACAGGGCCTTACTTCACCATTTTACAGCGCTGTTTGCGGCTATTCTCCAATTCTCTGTGAATGGTACTCATGCCACTGATGAATGGTCATGACAGTTTGCATATTAACGCTCATAAAACTGAACTCTGGGCCTATCGGCTGTTGTGCTGTGCTCTCATTAATGATATCAAGTCACTGTGAGACAGAACCAAAATCCTGTCACAAGGTAGAAGCTGCAATAAAAAGTGACTTTCATATATATAAGAGTCACTTTCAAGCAGGTAAAAAGTGTCTGACATTAAAAATGCCCTTTTCCAAGAGAGATCTGGAAAGCAGAAATTGCAGCAAGTTTAACATCCCAGTTCTATAAAGATATTCTAAGTGGCTAAAAAGGAATGGATTGATTATAATGTAATTACAATAATCGAGTCAAAGATACTTGCAGACAGGCATTTTTTTAATGTTATACAGCGACTACAGTCTATTAACAATATAAGCAAAGCTATTACGCATAAAAAACATATAGAATTGAACTAGATCTGACCTTTTTTGACGGTTGATCACTTTTTGGCACAACAGGGGAAATCTGTAGTCCTCCAAGTTAGGAAATCACTGCCACCAGATAACCGGGGTTGATTTTCTGGGGATTAAGTGAGTTAGTTTAGCTTGAGTGGGGATGAGATTTTTGCACGTACCATTTAAAGTCGTAGATAACAAACCAAGCAAGTGTCCTACTAAAATCCTAAGCAAGAACATGGCAACCACCGACTTTCATTAGCCAGTTCTTCTTTTATTTTGAAAAAAGTAAACGGAAGTTCATAGTTTGCAGCTGTTAAAATGAAACTATTTTTTTTGTGGAAGCAAAGTATATTTGTGGACTTTTGTTTAATAACGAAGCTTGTCCCACACCAGCTGTTCATAATTACATTTAAGGAATCCATTTACATGTATGCATAATACATAAACAGGGAGAGAAACCACAACGCTTATTGTACAGGCACTTCCCGCTTTGCACCAACAGGGGGTGACATTATCCAGCCGAACGGAGGTCGATCTGTCCAGCAGTATCATTCCCTCCTTCACCGGAGCATCTCATCGTTTGACAGTCTCCGAGGCTATCCCTCCGCGACTGTGACGGTAAGACACTGTTTACGTTTCCCCTGCTTGCAGCGTTAATTGATAAACCTAAATCTGCCCGAATAGCCGGGCCGCGAGTGCGTCTAGTTTAATCTTCTTTACAGCTTATTTGTATCAGTTGCATTGTTTTGCTTTTACAGTATTATGGAGTGCTTTGGCTGGCGTGTTTTTTTGGGTTGTTTTTTTTTTACGATGTAGAGAGGATCGCATCACCTTAAAACCGCACAGACATGGTGTTTCGTTTCATCCATGCACGTAGTCAGTGCAGGCATTTGTCAGTACGACGCTATGAAGGCTGGACGATCCGCTGCTGCTGCTGTTGTTACAGCTGCTGCTGCTGCTGAAGAGTGGTTGCTCGGTCAGCAGCAACGTACCGATGGACACTGAGCTGCTGTGCCTCAGCTTCCAGAAAACCTCAGTGGCTTTCAGGCTGATGGTGGAGGGATGTTGCTGTGAGGATGCTGATGCAGTAGTGGATGGGAGTACTTTAGGGGTGCTAAGACTTCCTGTGGGACTGTAGATGATGATGCCATCGCCATCCTTCAGTCTGATGGCTCAGAATACTCTTCAGTCTCCAGCTCTGAGGTAGCTTTAATAGCAAACCTCTTAATTAACTTACTGTAGCCTACCAGAGTCCCACACTTCACTTAAAGTGGGTTCAGTTTATCCTAAATCACTCTTGTGGTGTGACTTCATTACAGATCAAACAAGCAGCTAGTGATCTCTTTAGATTACAGAAGGAGGGCCGGGGAGGGGAGGTGTTGGATATGCTTTCTCTCTCACTCACCATTTAAATCCTAACCAGGAGACTCACATTCAGGACGATTAGTGTGTTTCGCTTCTCTCATCACCTCCTTATAACAGAATTTTATAAAGAGGGCATTGCCAGGTCACCCACGTGTCAAGCTGCTGTATGCTGAAGGGTCAAATGTACGCAGGGCTTTATTTTCCGGTATTTCAGACGCTGAATGCGATAACTGGAGAGATCTGTGCAGTGAAACGTTGGTGGCAATACTCTCTCTCACCGGAGAGACTTTCCATTTTTAGAAGGCATAAAAAAATGACTCGAGGAACAATGATAAGGGAAAAAAAGCTTCTCTTTTACCTGGATGTGACACATTCAGGTACTGTTTATGGACCAAGTTTACAAGAACTTGAGCAATGAGGTGCTTGAATTATGCAAGTGGCCTTTATCAAGGTTGGCCTTGTCCCACGAGGCCCAAAGCTCTAGTGGCTGGAGCGGTAGAGGTGGGTGGTGTGGCGGGCTTAAAGCCCATGAGACAAAACAGCCCCCCTCCTCCAGCCTCCAGCCTGGTTCTCTCTCAAGAACTGAGCACTGGTAGGAAAATGAAAGCATGCTGAACGACAGGCAGTGGTGAACTCCAAGAATGAGAAGCATGTCCAAGTCTGCTACACTTGTGTGCACACATGTACTCAGAAATGCGATGAAAAACAGAGACTTTTCTTTCAGCTTAGAGCAGCTGGAACAAAGAAAAACTGGAGCGCGATCTGAAAAAAGCAAAAACACAAGCATAAGTGAACAGCTACGCTTCTCACTTTTCACGTGTTTTGCATCCTGTCTGAGAGGGTTTTATAAGGATAAGCAGAAGAGAATGGATGGATATGTATATCTGCTACACTATGACTATAACTGTTAACATCAACACTTTATTTCTCACACAGAAAGTAGTTTAATGTGTAAGCGTGTCAGTGAAAGTAAGTTAAAGCTACCCTTTATAAGTATGCATGTGTGCATAACCCTGCATGGATGGATATTTGCATATATCAGATCTGATCAGATCTCAGGCTGCACATAGGATCCCTCTCTCTCTCTCTCTCTCTCTCTCCGTGTATACTTGTGAGCATCTGAGCGAATCCCGTTTGATGTATGCCGAGGAGGTGGGTGTATCCAGCCCAGCCGCTCTGATGTTGGGAGGCAATAACTTCCATCCTACTCAGTCTGCTCTCTACTCTCACTGCTCTCCTGTTTCAGCCAGTCTGTCTGCCTCCTAGCGTAGTACTCTGCTTTCACTCACCATTATTCATCGCCATCTAAGGATATATATATATATTTACACAAACCCACAGAGGCAGACGGAGCACCTTCCTAACGGACCCGAGACTTTGCATTTGGCTGATAGAGATATAAAATATACACCACCCTGCAAAGACATAAAAGTGGGGCTCGATAGCAGTTCTTCTTAAACTGACATTTGTTGTTCCCCGCTACTACATTTTTTCCATCACAAAGGATTTCACAAGCAGCTGCTGAGGTAAGGGAAAGATAGATTTCTCTACGTTTGACTGTTTTTCACGTGCATTTGTCCCCTGGTGCATCCTGGTCTTCCAGGTTCGGTGCTTGGCAACTTGAGAACACGTTTTTTTTAGCATGTTGTGTTTGATCAACTGATTATATTTATTCTGGGCTTCTCTCTGAGCTTATGGATCTCTTAGTGTCTGTGTTGTAATCAGATGAAGCAGTCCGGGCATGCACATACATCTGTGCTAACAAATGATATCTCTTTGTTTATCATTACTCCTCCTACCTGCTGATTCTTCCTCTGAAGTGTTTTGTTAGCAAGGACAAGCATCAGTAAAACTCACTGCTGCTCCAGCTAACCTCTTTCAGCTGGAGCCTGACATGTGCACATATGTGTGGGGTTACAATATAAGCACGCTGTGGTGAAGTGCTGTAACTAGTCAGTGGCCGGTCAGAAGGAGTAAAAGCGAAGGATGGTTGTTGTTCGGAGTGATCATATATGCAACTTCTGCTTGGTTGCCTCTGCATTCAGTGTGCCTCTCTTTGCTTTTCCCTTCCCTTCCCTGCCCTCTCCCTCCCTCTCTCTGCTCTCTTATGGTCTGCTTGTATTCACAGTCTTGGTCACTGCTCTGCTTGCCTGCCACAGACCATTGGCCATGGTTGGATGGCTAACCGCAGCTACACAACATTAAAAAGGCAAAAAGTTCCTATTTCGCGGGGCATGTTTGCAGGGTACCACTTTGTGTGTGTATGTGTGTGCTATATGCTGCATTTACTGACTTTTGGATTTCTACTCCGTCGCTCAGGTGAAAGGGCACGCGGTTGTTAGCACATAACACACATTGTCCTCAGAGATACAGCTGACCTGCATTTAGTCCTTGCGTGTGTATGTGTGCGTGTTCTGTGTTTGTGTTTGTGTGTGTCAGTGTGATTTCCTTGGAGGTTCAGAGAGGTGAGTCATACCAGCTCAGAGGCTGGTGGCTGTAAGAGTCATTCGGTGTAACGATGCCTTGATGTGCGATTTGCAAATTGACACTGTCTGATGGAACCGTGTATCTGTGAAATGCCAACTTTTCAGGAAATGAAAGCAAGCAGAACTGCCTTTTTAAGCTCAGTCGTCATTCATTTTTAAGGCTTTCTAGTACAGCTGGAAGCAGTTTTGTCATCTCAAGTCTAACAGAACTTTCTCCACACAGAGGGGTTTGTAGTGTTTTCAAGCTAGCCGAGAGACTGCTAAATAACATTAAAAAAAAATCCAAATGTTGAATATCTAAGACGTAAAATAAAAGCATGCATATTTAACATAAACAAAACAAATACTAACAGCACACAGAACATGTTTTTGTTGATATCTATAACCCGCAGCCGGATCATAGCAGCGTGGTTCTTTGATTGGGAGTGTCTGCTGAAATTCTTCAACAGCTATTTGTTGGATTCCCATGAAAACTCAGACAGACATCTATGGTACCCTGAGGAAGAATCCTGCTGGCTTTGATGATCGCCAGAGTTTCCCTATGAGGCTGTTGTGAAGCTGTGTAAAATGTAAATATAAACAAAATGCAATAATCTGCAAAACTCATAAACTCTGAGCCATTTTTGCCTCTGTAGCATCTATTTTTTAACAGCAGTTTGTAAATGTCTGTGCTGCTGTTTAATATAAATATACAAAACCTTCCCTGAAACTGACAGCATCAGGATGGGAGCATGTGTTGATCTTAAACCTCACATTTTCATGTAACCTTCAGCACTGATGGTGCATTTTCAGGTGTGCAAGGTATCAGTTTCATAGGCACTGATGAACCCCCATACCATCAGAGATGAAGACCTTTGAACTGAGTGTTATGGAGGACTTGGTGCCCATGTTTTCCAAAAAGAATTTCACATTTTGATTCATCTGGCCACAGAGCAGTTTTCTACTTTTTCACAGTCCATGTTAAATGACCTTTGGTCCAGAGGAGACTGTGACCTTTCCGGCCACTTGTGGCTTCTACTTCTTTGCATGACAGAGGTTTAGCCTGCATGTGTGAATGGCACCATAAACTGTGTTTGCATGATCACAGAATTATGCCCGTGTTTAATGCTGTGTCACCCGAAGGCCCGAAGATCACAGGCATCCAGTATTGATTTTCAGCCTTGGCCTTTATGCAGATATTCATATTATGTACCGTAGATGATGAGAATCATGCTTACATTGATAAACATGATTCTGAAATTGTTTCGTAATGTGAAGATTGATGAGTCTCTGTTCATCTTTGCTTCTGATACACGCTGCCTCATTTTATATCCAATCATATTACTGACCTGTTGCCAGTTTAGAATCAGAATCAGAAAGGGTTTTATTGCCAAATGTTGAGCAGGTTTACAACATTAGGAAATTGCTGCGGTACTTAGTGCAAAACATACTGTCAGATAACGCTTAAATAAACATAAAAATACAGATTGTGTCCAGGGTGAGAAGGGTCAGCTGTGATCTGAGCTGCACGCCCCAGTGTCCTGGAGGTGTACAGGTCCTGCAGAGATGGGAGTCTGCAGCCAATCACCTTCTCAGTAGTGTGCACAACACGCTGCAGTCTCTGTTTGTCCCTGATAGTGGCTCCAGCGTACCACACGGTGATGGAGGAGGTGAGGATGGACTCGATGATTGCGGTGTAGAATTGCATCATCGTCCGTGTTGGCAGGTTGAATTTCTTCAGCTGCGTCAGGAAGTACATCCTCTGCTGGGCTTTCTTGATGACGGAGGTGATGGTGGGCTCCCACTTCAGGTCCTGGGTGATGGTGGTACCCAGGAAGCGGAATGAGTCCACAGAGGTGATGGGGGTGTCAGTCAGGATGATGGGGGGGAGTGGAGCTGTGTGCTTCCTGAAGTCCACAATAATCTCCACTGTCTTCTGGGCATTCAGCACCAGGTTGTTGTGGCTGCACCGGGACACCAGACATTCAACCTCCCTCCTGTAGGCAGACTCATCCCCGTCCGAGATGAGTCCAATAACGGTGGTGTCATCTGCAAACTTGATTAGCTTGACAGACTGGTGGGTGGAGGTGCAGCAGTTAGTGTACAGGGAGAAGAGCAGAGGAGAAAGAACACAGCCCTGAGGGGAGCCGGTGCTGATGGTCCGGGAGTCCGAGACATTCTTTCCCAGCCTCACATGCTGCTTCCTGTCCGACAGGAAGTCAGTGATCCACCGGCAGATGGGATCAGGCACATTCATCTGGGAAAGCTTGCCTTGGAGATGGTCTGGAAGGATGGTGTTGAAGGCAGAGCTGAAGTCCACAAACAGGATCTTGGCGTAGGTTCCTGGGGAGTCCAGATGCTGCAGGATGAAGTGTAGAGCCATGTTGATAGCATCGTCTACAGACCTGTTGGCTCTGTATGCAAACTGCAGGGGGTCCAGAAGGGGGTCCGTGAGGGTCTTGAGGTAGGAGAGAACCAGGTGCTCAAATGACTTCATGACCACAGATGTCAGAGCCACAGGTCTGTAGTCATTTAGTCCAGTGATCCTTGGTTTCTTGGGGACAGGGATTATGGTAGAGGACTTGAAGCAGGCAGGCACATGACATGCCTGCCGTGAGGAGTTGAAAATGCCAGAAAACACTAGGGGCCAGCTCGTTTGCACAGTGTCTGAGGGTGGCAGGAGACACACCGTCTGGGCCGGGAGCTTTTCGAGCATTCAGACTCTTAACTGCTTCCTCACATCTGCTTCATGAATATGAAGGGTATTAACTCAATTAGCTGCAAAATGTTCCTCTAGCTTAGGTCTACTTCCTTTGCCGGCCTTTTCTCACCACCTTTTCAACTTTTTTGAGACGTGTCACTGCCATCAAATACCAAACAAGATAATATTTTTCATATAAAAGCAAAATGTATCCGTTTAAACATTTGATATGTTTTCTGTGTTCTACTGTGGATAAAATATGGTTCCAGGAGATCTCAAAATCTGTACACTCTGTTTTTATTTACACGTTGCACAGCATCTCAGACTTTTTGGAATTGGGGTCGTACATTTACATTTTCTGGGGTGAACTAAAAACAGCTTGAAGGGTAAACTGGCCAAGTTTGGTCTTACAGTGGAAACCAGACGCATTAGAGACCAAGCCGTAGGTAGAACTGTAAAGGAAGGCCTCAGCAGCCTAATCTGATGGAAAGTCTATTGAAGCACTAAAGCAGACACACACACACACGCACACACACACACACACACACACACACAGAGACCCTGAGCCCACCCAGAATGTGTAGCCACTTCAGTGAGCATTTAGCATTGCTGCTCTTATGCAGAGCAAACACATGGAACCGTGAACAAAATCATGCTATGCTTTTCTTTCCTCAGCAACCCTGTCGTGTTGTCTGGGTCTGTGTACGTGATGGTCGTGATGATAATTACTTCAGTTTATTATTCTGAAGATAGCTTCCAAACAAAGAAGCAGCTCAAAATACTTCACACGGCACACGACACAAATCCCTCACAGCGTCATCGCAGTGATGTGTGTGTGGGTCTGGTGTGTGTAGAGCAGCGCCTGTGGAGCTGAATGGGCAGTAATGTGCATGGTGGGAGTGTGCGTGAAGTTAGCGGGTGCCAGTAGACACCAGTCTGTGCCCTGGCTGAGTGCCCGGTGCTCCCATGTGGTTTATGTTCTCCAGAATTTCACATCCAAGTTCAAGTTCAAATTTTATTTGCCACATGCAGTGGCAGGTTGCCCTGCAGTGGAATGAACCCGCCCCCCGACCATACACACACAACACAGACATCACATGAGGATACAAGTCAGAGAACGGTTGCATTACAGAAAAAACACTGAAATGTACACTACAATGGGAAAGTACAAGAGGAAAAAAAGAGACCTCTACTCATGCTGGGCTATAGGAGGACAGCATGAGAACAGGAAACAAAAAAATGACCAGTGACCAGCAACAGGGTTGGGTAGGGGATAAGGAGTAATCCCAGGCAACACAGCAGCCATCCTGCCACTGGGCCGACTCTCCAGCGCGGGCCCAGACCCGCCTCGTGTTCCATTGACTTTTCCGAAGACTTCACCAAACCCATAAATGTCTTTGTTGGCCCACACAGCGTGTGCGTGTTTGTGTACAAATGTGTGCATCAAGTTGATTGCTTAAAAGGATAAGGGTGTCTAATTTCATACTGTAGCAAACAATGCAATGCAAAGACAAAACAGAGCCAGGAACAAAAACGAAAAGAATCAGTTGAGTTTGTGTGAGCTGTCAAAAACACTTCCTTTTATGCGTGTTTGAGGTTAAGCCAATGCAGGGGGGCACAAAGTTGATTTTTTTTTATCTCCACAGTATTCAAAGTGTTTAAAAAAGATGTGCTTTCATCAAACAAGTGGCAGAGTTGTGGGTAAGGAGCTTTAGGGCTTCTTAGCACTGCTGTGGGAGGGAGAGGGACTCCTAAGCAGTCAAAGAAGCCAAAAACCCCTTGCTGAGAATACACACTGATACAGTACACAAGCACTAAGAGTTAGAACGCACACACACATGCACCAGCTGAATGAATGCCCAGGGACAGCACTACTAATCTCATTCTCTGTTGACATACTATTCCTCAGCTGTGCCACGCTTTCTGAGCGCTCTCTCGCAGCGTGTTGATATCCTGACGCTGGAGGTGTATTCCCTGCTATCAGAGTCAGCAGAAGGTAAAGTTCACAGAGGGCCAGAGGTGTGTGTATACTCTGTGCCCTCAGCATTTCTGATCTGCAAACCACAGCTGTGCACAGACTGCACTATTTTACAAAACAATAACTCTTTGCAAAAGTTTAGATGAGTTAGCACTTCAGCTGCCTTTAGTAGCAGAGTTCATCTGGAGTGCTGCTGTGAACAGATTAAGAACAAATGCATTAAAAATTCAGACGTGCCCATAAAAAAAAAGAGAAAAGAGAAAAAAAAGGATTTGAAAGTACAAATAAAATGAAAAATGTGCAACTTTATCAACTTGTAGAAAATGGAGACTTTTGTAGAAGTCAGCATTTTGGCTGCAGACGTTCACGAATTGGCTGAGGTGGATCCAGACCATTTTTGGACACAAGCCAGCCACGAAGTCAGCGCCAAGGTAGGCAGATTTCTTTCTTTGCCCTGAAAGCACGTTTTGTGCTTAAAGGCATGTTTGCTGGTGTAGATCTGTGAGCAGTCTAACTACAGACTGAAACAATTTGCTCTATCAGTGTGGGTCTTTTGGTAAACTAATTGAAGCCATTCAGATCAGTGTTATTCGTATCAATGTCTGTTTACAGGCGCGACTCATTGGTCACCATCACTCCATCACAGAGTATCACATCCCTGGATAAATCCACCATTAGCTGTTTTATGCTTTGCTGGGATATTGTGCAGATGCAGATTGTTAGCGATTAAAGTCTGGTATTTGTATTTCCAGTGCAACTCCCTCCACACATTCAAGAGCCTCTTTTTGGTGATCAAGGCAATCTGCAACAGATTCAGTGCTTTGCAGAAAGCTGGTGATTCATCAGACATCTAACGTTTATGCTTTGCTTTCTTTTGTGCTGACAGTCATACCTGACCACCCCTTCCTATGCATGTTGTGACAGTAGCTGTGTTAAAGAGCCTGCTTTTAACTTTCCTTGTTTGATTCCTTTCTCTGTTTCTTCTTTTATATCTGTGCCATGGTGATGTCAGTTTCAAACTGAGATCTGAAAGGGTTTCAAGCTGTTGTTAAAATTTAAATAACATTATTCCTAAGATGATCTTTTTTTTGTAATATAATCTTTTCATAGATATATGGCAACAGGAATTAGTCCAGTCCTGGAAAAACAATGGGTTATGCGAGCATTGTTACTGAGCTTCACAATGGTGCGTGTGTTTTTGTGGAGTTTCCATGGTGGATGCCTGAGTGGGTGAGTTTAGCTGGACAGGGGTCACTGAGGTGGGCTGCAGTTCTTTGCTGAGTGGGACTGTGGAGATCAGAGGAACAATACAGCAAGGCTTGTTCTTGTTCTTTGGTTTTCGGGGTGAGTGGGGGACACTGGCCCTGGTTTTCATTTTTCAGCAAGACGACACATTCAAAGCGTTTCACAGCACCGCTGTCCTCCACCCACCTCATCAAATACTTACCCATATTTTTAATTGTGCTGTATTTGCTAGTACGGACTGCGAACAAGCCCAGGGATAAGGTTTCTAATGTTATCAGAAAGGAAACAGAAGTTTTCAAGTCATTACAACACAGCTGGCAGCAATAAGAGCTTTCTAAACAAAATACCTTATAATGTGATCATATTATAAGTAAATGCTTAAAGCGATTATCAAACTTAGGCACTTGCATTTTAGATTCACCCCCTCAGACGTTGATGATGTACTTACCTTGTGATAAAAAGTGAAAAAACATACAGATGGATTTTCAGGTAAAGATTCAAGGTTCAAACCAGCAGGACATTTCTCAAGGACCAACAATGGCTTTGTCCATCCTTACATTGTTCCCTCCCTTAAGTATCCCCACCACTGATTCTTAATGGATTCCTGGCATTGACAGGCAGGAAAAAACAGAGTCTGTCGTGAGTGGAGTCAAGACTGCTGAAGGGAACGTGGGACTTCCTTAATGGAAATTTCATTGCCAAATACTGTGTTTTAATTGGCTGGATGCAGGAGGCAGGAACTTCCTGTTGGAGTGTTGTTAGAAGTAACCACTCCCTGTGAAAGGCCAAGGTTTTGTGTATGCATGACTTTATGCTCATGTGTGTTCTAATCAAGGAATAATGTTTTGTTGTTCAGAATATTTACTTATAAGATGTGTGGATGCACTGTGAAGTTCTTGGGAGGATTGTGTTTTTGGTGTGCACAGTAGACACTGAAATAGAGCAAAGCTTTCCATCCACTGAAGTTCAGCTGCTATTATCACGTGACACACTCTACTCTCTGAAACATGAATTGGCCTTTGATTGCATTGCATAATTTGCAGTACAGTGCTCTAGTGAAGCTGTCTGTGCAGCGCATGCACTGCTTTACCACTCAGTTTGCAATTACTGATGCCACCACATTAACCTGTAATTGGCCAGATGTGTAAAAGGGGCATGAAAGTGTGTGGCATTACTGGCATTTGCATGTTTTATATAAATGCCTTTTATACAAACCTTTTCCTTTGATTTGTATAAAAGCGGTTGCATTTACCTGTGTATGGGCAATGCTTACAAGCAAGTACCGTATATTTAAAGCTTGCTCTGAACCTTTCGAGCATGTCATGGATCTCAGTCCCACCCAATCAGCCACCTGAAGGCTGTGATTATATGTTTTCCTCAAATAGAAGTTCATTGCCGTCACTTCACAGCCTTCACCGTGCTGCACTTAATGTATGCTTACATTGAGTGATGCGACCAGTGTTTAGACTTCAATTATCAGCTGTCTGTATACTCTGCATCCACAAGTTTGTTCCATGTGAGCTTGCTAACTGAATTACATTGACTCCTACTGCTCTTTCTGACAGCATGAATGATGATGAGGGATTATGGGCAAACCACAGCTATGCAGTAGAAGAGTATATGGAAGGATACGGTTGTGGTCAAAAGTTTACATGCACTCATCATGGGCATAAATTTGATGGTAATTCTTGGCTTTTAATGATATCTTTGAACCATTCTTTTTACAAGGTGGAATAACTGTACAGCATACATCCCCACGGGATCAAAAGTATATATATATATTAGGGGTGCAACGATATTCGTATCGATATTGAACCGTTCTATACAGTGCTTTCGGTTCGGTACGCATATGTATCGAACAATACAACATTTGTAATTTATTTTATCAACTTTCCTTCTGACGATGCTGTCTGTGTTGAGCGCTCAGTGAATCTGCGTTCGACTACTCCGCCTAGGCTGCACTGTCGAGCGCAGATCCACTGAGCGCTCAACACAGACAGCATAGTCAGAAGGAAGAGCGCAGGGCAAGCTAGCAAGACAGAAGTTAAGCTCTCCTTGCAACATTCAGATCTGGCGTTTGGAATTATTTTGGTTTTCATGTGACGTATGACCCTGAAGGTAAGCGAGTCATGGACTAAAGTAAAACAGTATGTTGGATGTGCCATGCAATGCTCAATTACATGGGTGGGAACTAGTGTGTTAGCGCAGTTAGCTCGTTAACGTGTTGGCCGTCTAGCCCCATGCACGGGGCGATCGGCGGTAGCTCGTTAACGGAGATTTGCCGTGTTGTGGCGTTAAGGTCATTTCAACGAGATCAACCTGAAAGCACTAGTGGGAACACAACGAATATGACTGCACATTTACGCCGACATCATCCTAGTGCAAAGACAAAAACAACAAGCATGCTACTAACTTTACCCGAGTCATTTAGACAGCTGTTAGCACATGACTCTCCTTATGCTGCTGAGAATATAGCCCAGAAGAAGCGGATAGTATAGCTTTTATTTTATATATATTATATATATATATATATTAGGGGTGCAACGATACACAAAATTCACGGTTCGGTTCGGTTCGATACTTTGGTGTCACGGTTCGATATTTTTTCGATACAAAAAAAATGTTCATGCCTTTTTAATTTGTCATTTATTAAAATTATAAATATATATTTTAACTCAAAAGTACAGTTTTTAAATTCAACCCTAACCCTTGTGCGTGTTTTTTATTTTGACAGCGAATGCGCACCTGCGGACCACTTATGTGCAGCCCTGGTTATTTAGCTCGTCATATTGCAGCCACAGAAATTATTTTGTCCATGAAACCATAAAGCTGCACTTTCTTTTTGCCTTATAGTCTGATTTGTCATAACTTCTCCGTTTTGTGGTAAGCTTTTCTTTGGCTGTCACTCCTTCACCCTGACCTGTCTTATTTGGCTCAGCAGAACTAAAATATAAATCCTGCTGTTTTTACACACGCACTCACATAAGCTCAGCGATTCTCTGCGCGATCAACCTCTCACATGTTTAAGCTTGCTGCGGGAGATTTCACTTGTCATGTTTGCATAGTAAGCTAACGATTAATAAGACAATGTCAGAGGAATTGGTGCACAAATTATCATCACTCACAGATCAGTGCTGTCGCTCTCTATACACAGTTCATGCACGATTGCAAAGTGAAAGCAAAAAAACAAGCGCAAATTCAAACGCGATTACAATATGTCACATATTGACAGTGGCTCACCAATGCCAATGACATAATTACCCAGCTACATTTCTGAAAGAATGCAAAAGCATTGACATATATTTTTCCTTCCTACAATAGCCCGACGGGCAGGGAAGAGATAGATTTTGGTAGCCCGACTGAAAAAATCGCTAGCTCCAGGACGTCGGGCTAGCGATATTGCAAGCCCTGTATCTGATTGAGGAATCACTCATCTTTGGAAAAGAGAGTTTATTACAGAGAAATGTCTCTTTCCAAAATAAAAGCTATACTATCCGCTTCTTCTGGGCTATATTCTCAGCAGCATAAGGAGAATCATGTGCTAACAGCTGTCTAAATGACTCGGGTAAAGTTAGTAGCATGCTTGTTGTTTTTGTCTTTGCACTAGGATGATGTCGGCGTAAATGTGCAGTCATATTCGTTGTGTTCCCACTAGTGCTTTCAGGTTGATCTCGTTGAAATGACCTTAACGCCACAACACGGCAAATCTCCGTTAACGAGCTACCGCCGATCGCCCCGTGCATGGGGCTAGACGGCCAACACGTTAACGAGCTAACTGCGCTAACACACTAGTTCCCACCCATGTAATTGAGCATTGCATGGCACATCCAACATACTGTTTTACTTTAGTCCATGACTCGCTTACCTTCAGGGTCATACGTCACATGAAAACCAAAATAATTCCAAACGCCAGATCTGAATGTTGCAAGGAGAGCTTAACTTCTGTCTTGCTAGCTTGCCCTGCGCTCTTCCTTCTGACTATGCTGTCTGTGTTGAGCGCTCAGTGGATCTGCGCTCGACAGTGCAGCCTAGGCGGAGTAGTCGAACGCAGATTCACTGAGCGCTCAACACAGACAGCATCGTCAGAAGGAAAGTTGATAAAATAAATTACAAATGTTGTATTGTTCGATACATATGCGTACCGAACCAAAAGCACTGTATCGAACGGTTCAATATCGATACGAATATCGTTGCACCCCTAATATATATATATATATATATATATATATATATATATATATATATATATATATACAGCCTGACTAATATCTGGTTACCTTAGCAAGTTATAATTCTGTCTGGATATTTGGCAAATATTTGAATTGGTAGGTTGCATTTAAATTCGTTGGTTTTCTGACATCTTCCTAGCTTTTATGCGTAGTCCACAAATTTTCAAGAAAGGTTGAGAATGGGGCCTCGGTAAGGCCATTCCAAAAACTTTGTCCAAAACCAATTTTGAGTTGTGTTTGGGATCATTGTCACACACCAGAAACGCCTAGTTTCAACCATCTAGCTGTTGTGTTCAGGAAAAGTTGAAGATTTTGTAGGTAGTCCCCATCCTTCATTATTCCATCCACTTTGTACAATGTACCAGCACACCTAACAGCAAAACTGCTTGACCGTTGGTACAGTTGGTACCAACTGGTTCTTAGGTTTGAATGGCTAACCTTCCACCTCTGAAAATGCCATTGTGGCTAAGTAGCTCAATGTTTCTGTTTCTAAACATCCTAACCAGTTTCCTCTCATCTGACAGTGACAGTTTGGATCTTCTTCCAGACCTTGGCGCACATACAGTTGTTTAAACCGATGATCCTGGACTCTGCATTTTTTTTTATAAATAGCCGATTAAACCCTGATGAGTGTACGGAAACTTCTAACCACAACTGCACATGATTTGAATATGTGGAAGAGTATCAGAGTTTAATTTTTCCTTAGAAGATTGCAAAGTTAACTGTGGGCTGGTTCTTACATATTGCACATTCTACCCAATCGCTCAAAGTGCTTTATACAACATGCCTCATTCACCCATTCATACAAGCTATTTTTTCTATGCTTAAGTGCTTTCTGTGTAACATTCACACCCAGCCACACTCCAATGGATTCATCGGAGAGCAACTTGAGGTTAGCATCTTGCCCAGGGATATTTGGCATTCAGACTGGAGCAGCCAGGGATTCAACCACCAGCTTCCCAATTAGTAGATGACCTGTTCTACCTCCTGAGCTACAGTCACTGTGTTCATGGTTAGCTACTTTTCAAGCTCAGTATCTTTGGATTATGGACAGTTAGTCGGGGAGAAAAAAAAAAGAGATCCTGGAGAAAAAACAAATTTTCAAACACACACCACTGTTGCAGGCACTTTAAACCAGGCACAACTGGTATCTTCCATTTGCATAACTGCAGTGGCAGCAGACCCATGCTTCCTGTTGGCAAGAAACAGCAGCAGCAGCAGCAGCAGCAGCGTGGCACTGCAGATGTCAGAGACATGTCAGTCTTCTTGTTATTTGTCAGAGTATGCGTTTGATGAATAGATCCACATCTAAGATATCTCCCTCTTTCTTACACATTATATATAGATTCCATTCATTTAAAGGTTATCTGTGTTATTGTGTTCTCCTGCTGCTTGTGTCTTCCACCATGCCTGCAGGTGTGTGGGCTTTTAAGTCAGTTTTTCTTTGTTTTGTCACAGAAGTTTCTGAATGTGAACGTGCAACGCCTCCAAGTGTTTGAGAGTACGCTTCTGTGAACCTTTGAGAACCGAGCGATGGTTTTTATGTCTGTCTTGTGCTCGAAATCCCCAACACTACTCTCAGGACAACCACAACACATGCTTTCTCTATCTAACGACTCATTTTTCTAATGAAAATTTTATGCCTCTTGTCTGCAAGCCAAAGAGAAAATTGTCCTTATGCCTTTTCCACTCTCTCTGTTCTCCATCTTCTTGTTCTAGCTATCCCACACACACTGGCACACACGTACAGATTACAGACGCAGGCTCACCTCATGTTGTGTCTAATGTACATATCGCTTTCCCCTGGCGTTAAAAACTGACACATTTGAGGTTATAGGAGTAAAGATGAAAGGCATAGATGAAACAAAGATGGGATAAAGAAGAAGTGAGATGATGGGTAGCAGGTGAGATTGAAGAGTTTTTCTGAGTAAAAGAATCCAACGTGTGTGTGTGTGTGTGTGTGTGTGTGTGTTCAGAACAGTTGTTTGATGTTCTTCCCACCTTCCCATCCCATAATAAGTTACATGAAACTTAGGAATGCAGATCAACAGATGAATGCTTTGGTGCTGCATGCACTGTATGCGAGTTTATGGTTGTGTATGAACGTGTGAAATCACACTGCTGATGTATGTAGTGTTAATTTACACACACGCATGCATAAGCCATGAGATGTTAGAGGTGTGTTTGTGTGCGTTCATTGAGGTCAGAAAATTTCTCGTGTGAGTTTGTCGGTTTTGCAGGGTGTTTGTCCTCATTGGAGCTGCTGCATGAGTGGGATTTAATGAGCCTCAACCTTGGCCATCTCCCCCACCTTTGAGTGTGCGTTTGTGCGTTTCAGCTCCTATCAGCATCTTGCCGGAACTGCTAAAACACTTATTTCCCCCAGTCACAAAACAAGCGGATACTTTTGTTCAAAAAGTGTTTACTCAGCGTTCTCTTCTCACATAGCATTGAATGTTTGGGCCAAATGTGTCCCCACGTCTGAAGTTTTTCTACTGGCCACATTTGACCTTGATTGACTGTGTTGACTCAAAGTAATCCAGCTTCTGGGGCTTGACCACAGGTTCACCTGTTATAGACCAGCTGTCAGGTGTTTTGTCACATTTAGGCACACTTTCCATGACCCAGGTCAAGTCTGGCTCGTGGTTTTTGGGACACATCTGGCTCACGCGTACATGCCAAAACGTCATATTAGGGCAAAATGTGTCTGCTAGTTATGGATAGCATCATTTTAGCCACAATACAAGAGCTCCCCCTGTATTCCCATTGAATTTTGAGAAAATCAAGATTGCATACAACTTATAAAATTTAATTTAACTCTCAGGGGCGACAAAAAATACTTAGTAAATAAAAAATGGCAAAAAAAAGACCATTTAAAATTTCCATATACGCGATCAATCAATGGAAAAAAATGTGTGTTAGAGGCAAACATGGCTTCATGTATACACAGGTCGAATAGCCTGTCACATTAGCTCAGAAATAGTGGCAGTTCATAGTGAGTAACACTTTGATTCGGTGACAGGCGGCAGGATCAGGCTAACAAACACAGCAGACTTGGCAGGCAGAACATCAACAGCTGGCAGGCAACAGGTAAGAGGCAGGGAAATCGAAGCTTTAGATCAAAGGAAACCTGCCGCTGTAGTAACATTAGGCTTATCAGATATGTGTAGAAAACTGTGCTGGGAATTCTTAAGCTGCCGCTCGATGTTTGCCTTTCACAAATGTATAGATCTGCTTCTGATGAAGCACTCCCTTTCCAAGCACTGTGGAAAAAGAGGGGAAATTTAAAGGACGCAGCTGGAGTATCATTTACTGCCCTCAGTATCCCCAAATTCAACTAATGCCCCTGATATGTGGAACCTCAGCACAGACTTCAAAAAGCAAGTCAGCAGCGTGTGGCGAGGGGGAGCGGGGAAGGCACAGGTGTCACTGTGACACAATCAGGCAAGATTGCAGCACTTGAACAGGCACACCCGCCATGAATAACTCTAATCAGCAGGACTGCATCCGCAAGGGCCTTTTCTGACT
The DNA here is from genome assembly GCF_900408965.1 of Simochromis diagramma. Taxonomy (NCBI): domain Eukaryota; kingdom Metazoa; phylum Chordata; class Actinopteri; order Cichliformes; family Cichlidae; genus Simochromis; species Simochromis diagramma. The sequence goes on along the minus strand of NW_024387444.1, from coordinate 110,162 downwards.
GTCACTCAGGGCCAAGTGTTTGAAGCCACTTTTCATTTTTAAAGCCAGCTCCTCCAAATATACTTAGCAGTAGAGATTGAATCCAAATGACATCCTTTAAAAAATGTTTTGGCAGCAAACAAAATCAAAGGATAAAGGGATTAAGGACAGGCTAAAATTAGGGGTTAGTTAAACAGCTCTTCATGAAAGCAAATAGGTTGCCAGCAACAAATAATTACAGCTTTAATTCACTATTCGAAAGGCAAATTATTTTATTAAGCTGCAAGACAAAAATAGTGATCTGCAAGAGCGCGTTGGCGCACTCGTAGCCGTGGATGCTCAGGCACAAACCGGGCCAACTGCAGTTAGAAAGATGTGAAGATCTAAAGTTCACACACAGCTCTCTGATGAGCTGTGTGTGAACATTAGCTGTGATTATGAACAAATGATGGCCGTCACTGTGGTTTAACTGTACAGGAACAACAAAGATTCAGCCACAAAGTCACACCAAAAAGTTTGTATGGATCACATAATCTCCACAGATCTGTACAGTATAAATTCTAATTTTCCTGACATCTCACAATGTGATGCTCACTGAAACTGTAAGCATTCATTTTCCAGTGTCTTGGTAAAAAACAAAGAAATAGAAACTGAAATTCCAATTTCACTTCACCAAATCCCCCAAAACTCTCTATAAACATTCAAAAGTTTGACTAGCTGTCGTTTTCCATTTTCTTCCGGCCTCCGGAATGCCAGAAGTTGCTGACACGGTGCCATTATCTCCCTGTTCTCCCCGGTAACTAAAATCCACACAGACAGCATAGCCAATCAGATAACAGATAGCCCCTGATTTCAAATCAGCGCCGCACGCCTTTCATCCTGCTGCTAGAAAGCATTTTGCTTGACAGATAGGTTCCTGCCGAGTGTTTACTGTAAGCAGCATGTGAAAAACGGACATAATGAGAAAGGAGACGGTGGGGGGGGGGCAGACGTATGATGTATGATATGGTGCTCCTGTTGAAGATGCAGAAACAATGAGGGGAGGGGAGGAAAGAGCAAGAAAGTAGAGGAATGGTGGAGAAAAATAGAAAGCATAGAGTGAATAGGATGAGGAAGAGGTGATGAGACGTGGGAGACAAAATCCGTCTTTCAGCTCTCCTCCCATGTCAGCTGGAAGAAGCTGGGTGGAGAGATGTTAAAGGAATGAATGGGTAAAAAAAAAAAAGAGTGAGAGAGATTGTCATTACTGCATTCCAGAGGCCATGTTTCCCCGTATCTCTGACTGCCTGTATGTATGCCTCCAAATCAGATATTTCCATCAGTCAGCCATGGGTTCCTGAAACACTGAGGTAGCTCATTTTTTTCCCATTTTTATCCAGCAAATCAGATCAGAGAGATAAAGGAAGGGAAGCAGGCCAAAAGACAGACTGGGGATAGACAGAGGAAGCAGATGAGAAGGCGCCAGTGACGGTTGAAAAGAGGAGGGAGAGGGAGAGGAGAATCTGCATCTTTGATATATTTGACTTCTTTAATGAGGGTTCGGGTCTCACCAGCATACTACTCGATGATGTGCCTTTCGTCACTCCACTGTCGTATTTCCTCTGTGACATTAATGAAACTCTCATCCGAGCCCGGGACCAAACCTCAGAGTAAATTGGTTTCCTCGCCACTATGATCACTGGTTGCACCGCATATTTGGAATGGATGGAGAAGACCTTCCTGTTCAAATTAAGCAGCTTGGCCAGCTGTCAGTGTGAATTAGTGTAACCATAAAATGGAATAAATGTTTCAGACTTTCATGAGCAGGGTGCAGACTGACAACCTGTAGTGTACTTGTCCAGAGAGAGGCATGGAGAATTTGCAGTTGTCCTGCACATCGTTATGCGCTTCACAAATATATGCAGTGAGCATCTGATATTTAATATTTTTTTTATATTAGCATTTCAAGTTGCTACAGTTATGTTGCATTACTACTGTTAGACTTTGTGTCTACTATTTGCCACAGTTAGCCAAATGTATGTTTCTCTAAGCACCATTTACTCAACACCAGTATTGGGGTTGTTAGAATAGTAATGTATTACATGTTACTTGTTACTTTTCTCAAAATTAATGCAGTACCTTACTTAATTTCTCTCTCTCTACTTGTTACATTACTTTCTCTTTTCTCAGTACAATGAGTAAAGCCCAAATGCTATAAACGTGAATGCCATAGTGATTCTATATAAAAACCGTGAACAGGTAGAGATGGAGGCTGTGAGCCTGACTGCTCATCACTGAAGTTCTGGCTCTGGCTGCTGGGCTGGGGTCTGCTTACACTCAGCTTTTATGTAATTTGGGGTTCTTGGCTCGCTTTGTGTTAGCATGTTGTCTGTGCAGATTCTTGCTGAAGTTTTGTTAGTAGTTTAAGTAGTATGCAGCTGTTTCAGTCCTGGATGCAGCTTGCTTTTATTTTTATTGCACAATGATAAAGCGCAATGTCCATATTCCTGTTCCCCGCGTTATTAATATATTCTTCCTACTAACTTTTAATTTTGTAATAAGGAGTGTTAGAAAAAAATATTAGAAGGATTTGAGTTTTATTATTGTTTGTTTGAGAGTAAAATGTTGTGAAAAAAGTCAAACTTCTACTTTGCCTTTAATCTCTTTTTTTTATGTGGTCCTAATATTCTGTCATGGTCCTTTACAAGCAAGTCAAAGTATCACTGTGACTTACATTTATGATTAAATACAACAACATTTCTAAGTACATCTTCAGACTTGCATTATACATTTGACATATTAGCATCAAAGCTGGAAAAAACATTACAGTTATAGAACAGATGCTACTACTATCATCGCAGTTTGTGTGGCCATGCAGTTTCCCAGTAGACTGCTATAGTCGACACATGCTTTTCCAGCCTGCATCATGGCACAAAAGGAAACCAAGAGTGACCCACTGACGCTTTGTTTTTCTGTGTCATGATGCGAGCACTGTGCATTGTCTGCAGCTGACTAAGCCTCTTCAAATCTCTCATTGCAGTGCAGCACTTTGGCCACAACCCAGAGCCCCAGATTTAGCCCTAACCATTTCAACTGGGACACGCGTGCCAACTGTGGTTTAGTATGGAGAGAAGTAACTAGCCTGAATAATGAACCCAATTTGCCACCAGGAACGAGCTGATGGGTAATATTTAGCCTGTCTCTTCAGTCCGGTCCTGATGTGTCTTTATCTGAGCGTCTTGCCACGTGTTTGTTTACTGTGTAAAGATAGAGGCTGTCTAGATAACCTGCACATCTCTATTTTTTATCTGCCCGTAGATTTATGGTTAACCTGTATCTTCTGTATATGCGTCGGTGTACACTATGCATGGGCTTGCACTCATCTGCCTTCTTTATCGACATTGAAAACATGATCCTCCCTCCCTCATCCTCCCTCTGAGCTTTAATACCATGCAGACACACACAGATAAACACACATGCATACACAAATGGATGGAGAAAGGTCTGATGAAAAAAGCACAATATTTTTCTCTCTCTTCCTGGCTCTTGGGTTATTTTTATCTTGAATGCTCGTAAGCTCGTAAGTCTTTCTTTTTACGCACCCCTCAGTGGCTTCTATCTTCCTTTCACATCGCGTGCTCTCTTTCCCCCTCTGCTTCTTTGCTCTTTCTCTCCATCCATTCATTAGGGCTGTGTGAGAGTGAAGCTGCCAGTGAGGAGATGAAAGACTCCAGAGTGGGGTTTTTATCACAGATACACATAAACACATAGGCTGTCCTACTAGTGCAGCGTGCATGCGCACTGAAATGAATGCATGCGTTTAGGTTTGTTTCTCCGGCATTCTGCCAGTGTTTTTATTTTTTTTTAATTCAAACACATCGCCCTGGTGCTGCTGAGCCGCCTGTGTGTTCAGAGGTACATTTTAGCTGGGTCATTCGTCAGATTCCAAACCAATTCTGTCTGTTGGTGTGCACCTCAAAAATAACCAGGATAAGTCAGTTACCAGAAAACCGTGACAATGAATTTTAGATTTATTTTTTAAAAAGAGTATGTGTGCCTCCCTCTGATCTCCCTGTGGGTGAGTATGCAGTTACATGCATTTAGCTTGTTGGAAATAAAGGCTCTGCATTTCGTTCTGTCACACACAAATACACAATGCTGATATTATTAGAACTTCAACTTACAAATATTTTCAGTTGTGGTAATGTGGTTAAGTCCAAAATCCAAAATAAATTAACTTGTACTGATAAAAAACAAAGAAAAACAAGCAGGAAACTCTATTATCTGAATATTTCAAGTCAGGAAATGTTTGACCTTTTTATGAATGACTTTTTATTCACAATCAATTATTTTTAATAGGTGATTAATTGATCAAGTGCGTTACATTGCTACATCACCTTGTCTATAATTAAATTGCCTCTCATGACTTTAATGAAACATTTTGAACACAATGAAGGCAAATGTTGTTTTTACGTTTTGTTTTTTTTTTACATTAAATTACATTGCAGCATTTAATTTGCCCCACAATGTGGAAATCCTGTCTTTTGTCATCTTGTATGAATTGTTGGTGGATTGGATCCAGTGTTGCTCAGCTGGGTCCTGACGTTTCCATGCCGAAGCCCAGCTGATGCTTGACATACAGCTTTATGGGGTGTTTAACATGGTGGTGAATGGGAAGGGGATAAGCTGACAGGCAGAAAGAGCCCCCCTTTGATGGGATTAGTACAGTGGCAGACAGGGACTAGTACTTTAGATTGATTAAAGTGTAATCCCGATGGATAATCATGCCTCCTAATGTGGCATGTGTGGCCAGCATCCTTCTGCAGCCCCCCATCTATATTCACAACAATATCTAAATCTCATTTGCACTCTCTGAGCTGTCACTCTGTCTATCTTATTCATTTTTTACATTCCTTATTATGGTGTTTCTTGAATTTTGGTTCTTGATAAAGGTCAGGAGGAAGGGAGATGAGATGGCAAAGATAGGAAGTGAACACTGGCTGTGACGTCCTCCATCACTCAGCTTAGAGGATTTAAAGTACGGTATCTATCTTTACTCTACTTCAGTCTTCTGCTTTTGCGTGTGTTTTGGTCGACGCAGAAGAGTTAGTGACTCCCTCACTGGGATGAATGCGCTTCTACTAGGAAAATAAAGCTTCACATATCGGAACCATGTCAATTGTAATGAGCTGTGCAAGGGACAAGTGAAAGAAAATGAAATAAAGAGGAAAAAATGTCACATACCACTCCACACACATGTCGATCACTGTAAATAACATGGACAAAAATATATATAATAAATAAATGAAATGCTAAAAACTTTAAGGTAAATGTATATGTATAATTTTTTCTTAATCGATTCGAGCTGAAAAATAAAAATCTGCTACATATTATTGAACTGGTTTGCAAAGTGGAGCCCAGCATGGTTCCATGCTTTAAACTTGGAACTGGTTCTGGAATCAGAACTTTTCTGTCTGTCTTTACTCTTTGTGTGTTTGGCTGTCTCAGATTTCTACAAATTCAGACTCGGACATCTACAAATTTTAGCTTTAGCTCAGAGTTCAGCTTTTTGGTCCACGTTTGACCCATCTAACCGATTCGCATAGAAATGCTAGATGAATTTCATTTGTTTGCTGTTAATCTAGAGATTTAGTTGTCTTGCCACAGACCTCTAAACTGCTTGCACACGTCTCATATCGCCAGATTATCAGATTAGACTGATTTTTGAAATTTATTAAAGACTTAAGCAGGTTCTAAGATTGTAGCTGTTAAATCCAGCTTAACAGCATAGATGTTGGAACCTTCATTCAGTTAAAAAAAAAGCAGATTGGGTATTTTATTAACTTTCCAGCTGTGTCTGGTTTCTCAAATGTGAGGAAATGTGCCCGAGAACTCAGGAACAGAAGTCCTGCTGTTGTTGTTCTATAACATTACAATGAGCACACTGGTTTCTTTACAGTTGTAAAAAGAATGACCGTTGAATGCTGAATTATGAAAGCCCTAATTATGAATGACATTCTGGAAAAAAGTATAGCCACATGTGAATTAATAATAGACTTAAAAAAAGCCCCAAGACACAATAAATGACCATTTTACTATACAGCTCAAAATGTGCCTTTCATGTGCCTTCTGTTAGCACTGCCAGAGCGAGCTGGGAATTTCTATTATCTACAGTCACAGAAAATTCTGTCCATTTTTTTCCAGGCATCATTCCCAGTATGTGATTAATGGGAACACTGCATAGAGGGCACTGACAGTATGTAAGAGAGTGGTTACGCAGGCATTATCGTGATGGGGAAGAAAAGCTGTAAGCTCTGCAGAGTCTCTGTGTGATAGCAGGGAATTGGAAGTTGTCTGCAGCCCAGAAAAGGAGGAATGCTATATATATTTAACAAATCCCCAGTCTGGATGAATTTGTCTTATTTGTATGTGATATTTGTTAATTTGTTATGAGATTAAAATGTTATTACATTTTGTTTATTGGGTTTTTTTGAGCTGGTGGGGGGGGGGGGGGGGGTGTATTTGGCATGTTTGTCGTCTATAAAAACTACCTTGTTTATTTATACTCTCAACTATTTATTGTGCCATTTTGGGGTATTGTGAGAAAAAAGAGGCAACACAGGCATTTGTAACAAATTGGATAGTGGGGGAATAATAAGAACAAAGAACGGTAGCACATTAGCAATTAGGAGGGGAAAAGAAAGCCTGAAAAATAATGACTCTTAGGCAACCGCGTTACAACAGTCAGGCTATTTGTTTCAGCTTCACACAGCAATCACACAAACATACTGGGCGATTTTGCAGACTTGGTCATGTTAATTCCTCCCCCTGGTTCATTTTTCTCACTTGCGCAAGCTGTACATTTTTTCTCCTTTCTTTTTGCTCAGTGATTTCATTATATCAATGGAACTCAAGTAGTGACATCTTATCCTGGCAGACAAAGAAGGGAACAGGGAAGGAAATCAATTTTGAGAGAATAGAGAGATAAGATCCCCACTGTTATGTGGTGAGATGAGAGAACAGAGATGTGGTTGACACGAATCCTGCAGCTAGTCATAATAAAACCTTGCAGGGGTTTTTTTTTAATGTTGTATGTAACTGACAGAATTATTGAGCCATATGTTTCAATCTAAGAGCTAAAGCTAAAGCTAATCATTTGCTTTTTAACATGTTAGTTGTAATCAGGGTTACTCTTGGTAAGCTAACTACATATCTAATCTCTAACTGAGCACCCAAAACCCTTTTTGCTATAGGGCGTATTCACACACATTCATAGTACATTCTCCTTATGCCTTTGATTTCTTCCAGTTAAGTGTTTTGCCAAATGACACTTCAACATGCGGTCATCGGAAGAACCAGGGATCAAACCACTAACCTCATGATTGGTAGACCGCCAGCTGAAGCTGTTCTCACAATCAGAAATTACACAGTATTATTACTAGGAAGCTGATAGATTAAATACAGTCTAACGGCTGATTCAACTGCACTGGACTTCTCATATCCACTGACGTTGAGTAATATCTGGGGCTACAGTGCATGTGTGAAAATGGCTTAAGCCATCTGTACTGTATGTTTCTGGCCATCTGCTCTCTCTACAGTGGTCGAAATGTCAATGCTTTTGATGGCAAGGTGACCAGATTAAACATTTTGACTTCTCCCACATTGCTTAGTGCATGACGTGTACAAATTAGTCACCAAGTAACAGATGGTTACTAAGTAACTGACTATAAGTAACAGCAGTAGATATGTTATTGGTTTGCCAATCCATTACATCCTGTTCTATATTTGAAATATAGGAAACTGCTGACTTGACTTTGATTGATTCTGGGAAATAGTGACAGCGTGATAGACTGGTGACTTGTCCACACTGCCCCCGCCTCCCATTGGGAAAAGCCCAAGCCCAGTGACCTTAAACAGCATGAAAGGGTGTGGATGATGGGTGAGTGGATGGATCGATGTGTTATATTGCCGTACATCCTATTACCCGTGTGCCAAATAGAACAGCTGTATAGCAGATTAATGTTGCTCCCATTTCTCCATCAGTTATGCTTAATCATCTTTTTATGGTTCTGCATTTTTTAAGAGGGGTAGCATGTTGTATGTTGACCTTAGCAACTCATTTTGGCATTTGCTCCCAACCAAAAAGCTAGCAAAAACAAAACACAACAATGGATGAACTGCTTAAAACTGGTCATCTGAAGCAAGTCAGTCCCTTTAGAAGTGTTAAAATTTCCAAATAATCAGCATGGTCAATGGACGGGTTCTTGTATATAAGTCAAAACACTTCATCACGACTCATTCACCCAAGCACTTTTTTTCTATTTCTAAGTGCTTTCTATCTAATGTTCACCCAAGCACTCAGGCAGTGAAGGCATTAGGAACAGCTCTGAGTTTAGTATCTTGCCGAAGGATACTTTGGCACACAGACTGGAGCAGCCAGGGACTGAACAATCAACCTTCCAATAAGCAGATGACCTGCTCCACCTCCTGAGCCCATGACCCCAATGGAAAACAAGCATTCTTCCAGCCTAGTTCAAAGTAAAACCATATAAGAGGTGATTTTGTTTGTAACTCACCCTTTTGGATTGTGTAAAGAGTAAAAATTAGAAACGTGGATGCATCTTAATGCTGTCTGCTTGGCCTCACCTGTGTTACTTTAACTTTAGCTTTAAAATCACCATCCAGCAGTGTTTATATGTACGCGACATGGGACTTATTCACCTCTTCTGATGTTTTATAAACATCAGCTGCAACTTTACAGTAACCATCAAAATAGGTTCTTAGATGGTAGCATTATCGCTCATTTAACAGCTACTTAGCTATCAGTTTACCATTTATTAATGATGTTTGCTATAGTAAAAACACCCTGTCATTTGCAGTCTGCAGGCTCTCAAACATATTAATAGATTAGCTTGGGTCTAATATTTCATGTCATTGTAAATTAAATAATGGTTCAGAAAAATAATTGGAAGATATTGCTCGGGGCGTTTAGGAGGCAGTGGGCATTTATCTTTGTTTGGCATTTTATAAGCTGACTGATCTATCAATTAGCTTCTTGCTGTTCAGCCCGATTAAAATGTGGTTAATGTGACACTGCAGCTATTTTTGGCGATAACTCATTCAAGTGTGTTTGATTTCTGCCCCTTGCGATTTGAAATTCAGCTTTTTTTGATTCTTTGATTCTGTTCCCCTCGCTTCTTCGCTTCTTACCAAGTGTGAAGATCCAGTAAAGCTGCCAAACACTGTGCCCGTCCCCCAAAGTCTAATAAGTTTTTATTAGTTTGCAGTGCTGTTATTTTGTAGTTACTTTTTCAACCTTAACAGACAGGTTGACACCCAGCGCATGTATTTCCCAGGTCAGTTGTCCAAAGCTGGGGGGGTTGGGGGTCACGTTTTTGTTGCCACACATGTGATAGGAGGAAAAAAAAGGAGCTGAGGCAGAAAGCAGAAACAAGTCATAGGAATCAAAGCCATGCTTGCACTCATCACTCTGAAGCTAAGAGAGGCAGGAACAAACATGGCTTTATTCCATTTACTGAAGAAAGAGATAAAGGTGGTGTGTGTGTGTGTGTGTGTGTGTGTGTGTGTGTGTGTGTGTGTGTGTGTGTGTGTGTGTGTGTGTGTGTGTGTGTGTGTGTGCGTGTGTAGCTATGGCCCTTTGAAGTGCTAGGGAATCCCACTGAGGTGACCAGCTCCCAGAATCCTTTGTCCGGCCTGTTTCCTGTAAGTGGTTTCATATGATCAGAAGCTTTCTGCTGCCCTCTGACAAACAGAAACCATGGAGAACATAATTCAATTCAATTCAATTCAATTCAATTCAGTTTTATTTATATAGCGCCAAATCACAACAAAAGTTGCCTCAAGGCGACATAGTTGTCAAACGTAAATGAACTGTGGGTCACTGCTGGCACTGTCATCTCATTGGATGGTTCAAGCAGTACGAAAAACAAACAGGAAATGTTTTCGAAAATTTTGTGTGGTTTTTTTTTCATGTTAATATACGGGCCGCAAATAGGGGTGACATGGGCCGCAAGTGGCCCCCGGGCCTTGAGTCTGATCTACAATATGGTCTACAATATATACAATATCTGATCTACGCCTATGGTTATAATACAGCAGGTACTGTATTGTAAAGCAGTGACCTTAATTGACAACTGCTTTTCAACTAAGAACTGAAGCCCCGGCAGCACCAGCACATTTGTCCCTGTATCACAGCATAATGAGCTGTGGTTTTACAGACATATTTATGGAAACTATGGAGATAAAAAAAAATATCACATGTTCAATAAGACCCTCCCCTGGATTATGGATTTAAAATTGATTTCATATCCTGCTTTATGTTTTTTTCACCTATTTAGACTTTTCTTCTGCACTCGTGGATCCCGGGAATGACTTTAAATATATTCCAAATAAAATGAAATCATTAGTGGGAGATCAAGAGATTTTTGCCCATTTGAATTATCTTGATCTTTGGCAGTACAATGTAATGTGGGGCAAAACTGTGCTCCTAGCCAGCACAGAGGGTTGCCTAAACACAGCCAGGATTTCACAGAACATGCATGGCCAGTTCTTTTTCCCATTTGAGTGCCTTCTGCCTTCTGCTACTCCCCATATTGGAAAACAGGATTCAAGTAAGACTTCATTTTTTTTTATTCACCCCCCTATGCTGATTTTTATTTGCTCTTTATTTTACCTCGGTGTACAATTTTTATATTTGTGTGCTTCCTCACATCCATTTCCATCTTCTTTAATGTGCATCTTTTATAAACATCAGAACTGCCTCTGAGCACTGTGTGTGTGTGTGTGTGTCTGTGTGTGTGTGTGTGTGTGCTGTGAGTCAGTCAGCTAGCCAGCTAGCCTCTTGTTTTCGGGTCCTCTGCGCTGCCCAAACAAAGTCTGTGTTTCTAAATGAGCTCCCTTCAGGCCAAACTATTTTGTGTTTTCTCTATTTGGGTGTTCTGGCCGCGGCTGTGTGTGAGTGCGCAGTTGAATGACCCAGTGCCCATCTGTCCTTATCTGACTGTGGCACTACTTTTATAGCCTGTTACTGTCTTAAACTGTGGTTCGATTAGCAGCTACTAGATTATGGTTTCAGTGAAAACCTGACTGCACTTTAAGTGACTCATAAAAGTCAGTTTCACCTTTTCGATATCAACAGTTCTTGTCCCTTCCTACAGATCCCCGTGCAGGTATCTGTTTTATAGACATAAAAAGTGGTTGAATCCCAGCCCACAATTTTGTAAAGAGTTTCAAGTTCCATCCAGAGAGAAATTGAGTTCATCGTCTGGTGTAAATGTGCTGTTATTTTGCCATCTGTAACAGCGTGTGTCTGTATGTGTATCACTTTGAAATCTCCTCCCTTCGTCCTGCAGTGAACCTACGAACACACACATTTCATCTCACCAGAGTGCAGTTTGAGTCTATTTCAAGAAGATGGTAATTTGGGAAGCTCTGGAAACAAAACAATGCTGGAAGAGTAGTCTTTTTACTCTGTCTGCTCTCTCTCTCTTTTGGCTGACTAATGTGAGAGCAGAGACTGGAGGAGGCTGCTGTCTTTTACTTCAAATGGAGAAAAATACGGTATGTGGAGCAGTGTGGGATTTATTAAACTTCAAAAGATGGAGCACAAAGTGTTTTCCGCAGCCTTCAAAATATGTATCTTTGCATTCACATTCTGGGTCCATCATGTGCAACTTTTGTTTCCACTAACCTTTAACCTCTGCACTTTGAGCTTGAACTTCCCGTGCTTTGTGACTGCACTTTCTGCTGTGTGTATTCTCGGGTGATTAATATGCGTGCCGGGTGTGCATGCTGTATGTACTCATGTGTTTATTTTCCAGCAGAACAGATCTATATTTATCCTGACAGTAATCAGACACTGCAAACAGTCAACTTTTCTCTTTTCTTTTCTTTTTTGCTTTTACTGTCTGTTTCCTACTTCTGTCTATCTGGTTATGTGTGTGCAACTTTACCAGATTCGTCCTTTTCATGAAGTAAAACTAAGTGTTTGGTCTCATCTGGTACTGGGCCAGTAAATTTTGACCTGATGCTGCTGCTTACAGTCTAATTTAGACTTCAAAACATTTTACTAAAAGCCAAAAATCTTAACGTCACAGTGGCCCTAGAGTAGGTTGCCAGATCACCAGGAGTAGGACTGGGCGATATGACCCAAAATTCATATCTCGATATTCTTTAGCTGGATGGCGATATACGATATATATCTCGATATTTTTTAAAGCCATAAAGTAAGAACAAACAGAGAGCTCTTAGTCAAATCTGTGTCCCAAATCTCACATAGGCACTTTTATTATCATACAGCGTAGATGTACAAGAAAAAATTACTCAGAAATAAATTATCAGCATTTATTAAGTAATAATGCTCCATAAATAAAATAAATGATGTTGTTTTTGTGCATAACAAAAAGCTCACAATTGTGCAGTCAAAAAAACTAAAAAGACGCTGAGCATAAAAACAAAGACAGACAGATTTCGCTGCTCTGTTCTACTGCGTGACTGACAGCCTGGAGTTTGAAATCCTCTTTGTAACCGTGTCTCTTAACAGGTGCCATTTGTGGTCCTTATATGCACACAGTACGGTAATATTACGTTGAAGCAGAATATACGTATCACTCCGCGAGGCTCCTCGGTAGCCGTAATGCTCCAACAATCCATCAAGCAGTCCAGCTTCGTAGCTTACCAAAGTCGTACCAAAACATTTTTTGAAAGGTTTCTGAGCGCTGTGTACCACATCAAATCAGTCAGTAAGCACAACCAGAATTCATACATAAGGCGCACTGTTAGCTTGTTAACGCGTTGACGCCGTCCAGCCCCACACACCCGGCGATGCGCGGTAACTCGTTAACAGAGATTTGCCCCGTTAATGCAGTTATGGCATTAACGTCACGCTGCAACACTAAAATAGTAATCTCCAAATGTTTTCTTTTTACCGACCAGCTCCTCTTTGATAGCTGCCGTGTCCATCTTGTCGTTGCCTGCAGGTGAAGCGATGGCGGAGGGGGAGTTGTGTTCAGTGAAGGAGAGAGGCGAGGCCGAGTAATGCAGCGTAGAGACAAAAGTGGACGAAAGAGAGGCAAACTTGCAGCTCCACAAGTATAATTATAACGTAACATAGACTATATCGATATAAAGGATATTGTCACATCTCATATCTCGTATAAAAATATATCGATATATTTAAAAACTCGATATATCGCCCAGTCCTAACCAGGAGCATGAATGTGTTTTTAAAATGTAAAATCAAATCTGTTGGATACCTACAGATTTAGAAGAATACTCAACAATTAACAAAAGGCTCAATGAGCCTGCAGCCAAGGGGTCGGTAAACTGACAGCAGTGCTTGTTTCACCCTGCTCATCACAGTGTATATTGATTTAGAAATATATCCTAATGCCCTTTTAATAATATATTATAATGATTTCATCCATGCCACCCAACATGACTGATGCATGAAATGCATCCTTACGGGCATCTTTAAATGCTCGTATGTGAATGTTGCAGTCACATGACCGCGGCAGTGAATAATTAAGCAGGAATCCCAGAGCGGAAATGGTATCAATCCGTCTCTTTATGTGTATGTACTTGATTGTGTGTGTGTGTGTGTGTGTGTGTGTGTGTGTGTGTGTGTGTGTGTGTGTGTGTGTGTGTGTGTGTGTGAGAGAGAGAGAGAGAGAGCGAGAGTAAAAGAGAATGAAAGTGACCTTGGGAATCCTCTTCTTGTAGGAAAAAGTGGAGGGGTGGGTGGATGGGGGTTTAAGGAAAGGAGAGTGGGAGGCAGATTTCATTTGATATCATTGCTTTGCTCAGGGAATACTCCCTCCTTCTTCTCTCACGCCGGCTATCTGTGTTTCATTCTTTGGTTTTATAGCAGAATAAAAGCTGCCCTTGGAATCAATGCTTTGGCTCTTCATATCCATTACATGGATTCACACAGGATCTGCTTAGGGACAATGGAAGAATTTTATGTTATTGACTATCAGAGTGTCTGACCTCTGCGAAACCTCAAGCAAGGATTAAGCTGAGACTAGGGCACCTTGTCTAGCCTGTTACGAGCTCCTCCCCACATGTGTATTATTGCTGTTTACACCAATTAGTTAAATATTTCAAGGAGACTTTAGAACTTTCCAAAATTTTTAATAAGTCAGAGTTATGTTTGGACTTCTGCCAGTCGTCCCACACACTGGTGTTAAGAAGGCACTGATCCATGTTCCCATTCTCATCATGTACCTGTGACAGGAAGATCAATTGGCTAGAAGCTAAGCCAGCCTGAACACAATTCATTTGGACTTCTCTGTGCTACAGGTGCACCGTGTGCTTATTGCTACACAGTGACATACCTAAACAATAGTGCTGATTGTATGCCCAATTTTTTTAATTCCAACCGAAATCATTATAAACAATCCAGCAGCTTAAGAAAAGTTTAACTTGAAAGCCGCTATTTTTAGAAAGAGGAGAAGTATACATGGCTGCACGGTGGTGCAGCAGTTTGCACTGTCACCTCACATCAGGAGGGCCCTGGCTTTGAATCTGTCAGCCACCACATGGGGCCTTTGCTTGCTTTGTATGTTCCCCATGTGTTTGTACAGGTTCTGGGTATTCCAGCTTTTTCCTCACCGAACAAAGACATACATGTTAGGCTTTCAGTAGTTCTAAAGTCATCATAGTATGAATGAAATGGTGGATTTATTTTAATAACATGGTCTGGTGTCTGCCTTGTAGTAGACAGGTGACCTGTGTGGAGTCTACCCTTCCTTTCGCACAAAAAGAACAGCGGGAATGGGCTCCAACCCAATAGATGAGTGATTAAGAAGCAAACATGTCCATGTATTTACATCAATACAGAAGACATGCACAGGAATAACACAGGCAGCAAACTATTCAATAACTTACATGGTGCAATTGTTCATCTGACCATTTCATGAAAAAACATCTTCCTGAAACCAACTAAAATTTCAATAATTTCAACTTTTAACAAAATACTCGGCTCCAAACACTACTTATAGAATTAAATAGATGTGAATGATTTAACTGCTTGTATGTGGTAGAAGAGGAAACAAGCTGGGCTTTAAAGTACAAAAGACGATATGAGAAGGGAAAAAATGAAAAAAAAGATCAGAGAGAGGGGAAAGCAGCAGGCACAGAAGGAGACAGACCGAAGACAATAAGATTGGACTGACGGTGTGAGCTGACAGAGCCTGCAAGCTGTGGGTCAGAATGTTTCTTGTTTTCAATTTTTGTGTCTGCTGGAGGTTTTATTTAATATGATATCTTGGACCCTTTTTTTTTGCTTCTTATCTTTAAAAGCAAGGAACAATTTCATGTACAACCACCAGCAGATCCACTTTTATGATCCATAAACGCAGGTATTTTCATATCATTCAGGCTGATTAGACATTCATATAGGTTGAGATTGGAAAGACCAATGCTAATACAGTATGTAGTGGTCACTAGGTCTGTATTATTGAATACATCTCAGTAGACGGATTAAATTTTACCAAAAAATGTGATTGAAATGAAATTTGAACTCTAACTTTGACCATTTCCCAACCCCGTGGAGCGTATTGTGCAAAAATCTATACAAACTGTGAGCAAAAATAAAAGTAAACACCCGATGACAGCAAAACTTTTGAAAAAACAAACTTCTGTGTTTGGCAGCACAGAAAGAATAAATCATTTGGCAACAGTTAAAGTGAAATGTGCGAAAGTCGTTCCAAAACACATTTCACTAGATCCAAAGCTATTTCTTCTTGTTTTCTATCCAGAAACAAACTCAGTTATAACAAAACGGACAAACGCTAATTAACCCGGTGTTTTAAATGGCAAAAAAGTTTTGGAAAATAAAAAAGAAGCTTTGTGAGCTTTGTAAAAGATTGTGAACTGATTATATAATTCCACTTACATCTAAACACTTACTACTCAGTTATTATCCAACATGCATAAACAAAAACTCATTTTCAGGTGCTTCAGCATTAATCCAATTTCATAGTTTTTTCTTTGTTTCATGAGATGTGGAATAAGGACACAAAAGCAGACAGGAATTGGTAAAACGATTTAGGTTGAACAAAAGTGCAAGAGGGCAGTCATCTCTAAATTCAAAACTTAAAGAAAATGCAGGGAGAAACAAAGGCAAACAAACATACACCGGGACCATGATGAGGGGAAGGATGGGACTATTTATACACACGTGGTAATCAAAGAAGTGGAAACACCTGGAGGAACAAGACACAGGCGAGGTTAATCCCACAGGTGAAGACATTCAATGACAATGAGAAAAAAAGAGGAAGTAAAACTAAATGTAAGATATGACAGGAAACTGACTACAAAAATGAAACAGGAAGTGAGTAACAGTAACTGAAAACTGGGAAGAAGACACGGGGAAAAGGTAAGAGGATTAATTAAATAACAAATACAAAGTAGAAATAAAGTATAGACAGGACTTAAGGCTTGCGATGCTCAAGAGTAAGTGAAAATCGAAACTTAAACCCTAACAAAACTAAAAACCAAATGCAAACTCAAAACCTTGGGACCAGAGATATTGGACTTTCTGACAAATAGACCCCAGCAGGTCAGACTGGGCAACAACATTTCCTCGATTATCATTCTGCCCCAAGGCTGTCTGTTGAACACCTTCCTCTGTTCCTGCTCTCTCAAGTTTGCAGATGATACCATAGTGTGCTGGTATCATCTGCAATGAAGAAACAGCCTATAGGGGGATGTGGGGCACCTGGTTGTGTTGTACACTGACATGGACCTGCTCCTTAACACTTTTAAGACCAAAGAGCTTGTAGTGGACTACAGGAAAAAGGAAGGTGGTACAGACATGCCCGTTCACATCAATGGGTTGGCAGTTGCTTACCATCATCCACATCTCTGAGGACCTCACATGTTTGCCACATCTGGTGTTAGCAAAGATTAAAGCTGTTGAAATAGACATTTAAAAAAAATCTTCCATTAACTGTTCAAACTACATGTTTTTGCAACTGCACATACTCCTCAATAGTACATTATATAGTTCATTGTTTTTGACGGGTTTATAAATGACTGCAGCATTACTGAAGTCAGACCTGATAAAGACTGATGGCTAATGAGGCACTAAAAGCTCATTTCTGTATTTTTTCTTTCATAGAATTGATGGTGTTTTTCTCACTTTTATACTTAAATGCAAAATGTATAGCTGGTGTATGGCTTCTTATTCCAGCTTTATCATTTCACTCTCTGTGCTTTTTGATAACCTCATCAATCATCCTGATCTTAATGTTGTTTCTTTCTTGTATTATGTAAATCTTTCTGCCACTGGGCTGGTATTTGTTTGTGTTTTTCCAGGCTGTAACTAATATTCTTAAGGAATGAAGGAGTAAAGTTACACATCTGCTGTCCATCCATCATCACTTTTTGTCCCAAACTAAGATGACAGATGGCAGGCTGTTGCCTTCACCTTTTCTTTTTTTAAATCTTTTAATCTTCTAACATGCCTAAATATTAACACTTTAAACCAGAAATTTATACCATATCAACAAATACAAGATACGAGAAAGCTCTGATGCAGTTAGAACCCAGTGACCAGCACTTTCTTTATCTCAGTTTGGCAAGATGCAAAAATGATGGATCATGCCAAAGTCAGAACTCCGTGGAAAATCCATTTTCCCCTGAGAAAACATTTTCTTATTTGCATTATCATATTTCACGCTTTATGACATAATGTGACTGAAATGTTGTATTTTGAGATTTTTGATTTTGCTTGTGGCAAAGCAAAAACGGTCTGATGATTAAAATAGCTGAAGTTAACGAGGTGAGAAAAAAATAGTACTGCAAAGCCAGAGTTGGGTGGTACAGAGCTCCAAAGTAGGTTTTTTTTTCTGCTCATTAGGATAAAGTAAGAAGAAGAGAGGAGTAAAACTTGAGTTGGTTTGCCTTAATGTTCTTCTTCTTTAGCCACTCCTTTGTTGCCTTGGTGGTATGTTTCAGGTCGTTGTCATCCTGAAAGACCAATCCATGACCCATTTTCAGTGTTGTGGCTGAGGAAAGGAAGTTTTCCATCCAAGATTTTACAGTGCACAGACCCAACCATTCACCTGTAGCAGAAAAACAGCTCCAAAGCATAATTTTTCCATCGCTGTTCTTGATTGTGGAGTTTGTGTACTTTGGGTCATACTCAACAATTCTGTTTGGCCTGTTTTTGATTGATTGCACCAGCAGCTGTCAGCTTCTCACCAAGTTTCTTGATGATAGCCTTGTAGCCCATTATGGCCTTGTGCAGGTCTGCAATCTTGTCCCTGACGTCCTTTGACAGTTCTTTGGTTTTACCCATGTTGGTGAAGAGGTTGGATTGGAAGAAAATGATTCTATGGACAGGTGTGCTTTATACACATAACAGATGAGATCAGGAATATCTGTAATTGCTTGCTTGATTGATTGAGTGACTATAATCTGTCTGCCACATGAGCACAAAAACTGTCTGTGGGAGCCAGAAATCTGGTTGTACGGAATCAAATACTTATTTCACCCAGTGACATGCAAACTAAATCATAACTTTAATCAACTTGTTTCAATGTATGTGTTCATTTCTTTGTAAGTGATCAAACCTATAAATTCAGCAGGAGATCAAATCATTATTTCCCCCATTGTATATCTCCTACACAACATTAAACCCACCTCCATAATATCAGGGCATAGACAAGGGACCTTACACTTGTTTAGTCAATACACTTGCTAAAAAGGGACTCTTTCAAATAGATTTCTTAACCCTTTAAAGCCGGTCGGAGCGGACACGCTCCATTTTGCGTAACTATTTTAAAATCTTGGTGGCACTGCAACCACGTAAGCTAGCGCAATAATTGTTTTTGCATATGAAACCGGAGGAGTTGTACTTACATCTTATGCCATCAGCTTGTCCTAGGTCACAGTTTCCTTCCACATATAGCTTTGCAAAAACTGCATAAAAAGCACTTGCAGCAACAAAAACATAATATTCCAGAAACACGCTTTGCCGATCCGATCAGCTGTTCTTAACACTTCCTACATCCATCAGCGTGAACTATCGCATGTCCGACATGACCTGCCCGAAACCGGAAGTGACGTCATTTTGCGGAAATGTAGTTTTTTACCATGGTGGCCTCATGAGCCTATACTTGTGTTTTTAAAAGTTATGTTTGACTTTATGACTTTCTGTGTCGTTTCTGGGATGCTGAGGAGTCATATTGCACTGCTGGAAATATTTTATTTTGATGCATATGCTGTTATTTTGCAAATTTGCACTATAATATATTTTTTCATTTTTCCTGCAGTATATGAAAATTGGTGTATCTCAAAAATAAAACTATGAAGACACTTAAAATAAATTTCCTTTGGTGGGAAACTAGTTTGTGCAACTTTTTTGTATTTACAGTTTTGAGGGATAAGCCTCTTAAATTTCTCTAACTAGAAATATATGTTAAAAAAACAAAAATGATTTTAAATTTTTTTGTAGTTTATTGCACTTTTTTTGCAATTTATGTAATTACTATGCACTTAATGCAGACATATTATTAAAATTTGGGCTATAGTGGTTGTATTTATGTATAGCAACTTGAAATGCTCCAAAAAATGGCTCCACAGCATGTAAAAATATACTATAAGCTCTGGCGGACTTGGTTCTATGGTAGGTCTTAAAGGGTTAAGGGGTGGCCACAGCAGATCGTCTGCCTCCATTTCACCCTCTCCCTTCCTACTTCCTCTGTCACCCCAACCCTCCTCATGTCCTCCTTCAGTACATCCATGAACCTTTTGTGTGGTTTTCCTCTTTTCCTTGTTCCTGGCAGCTCCATATGCAACATCTTTTGTACAGTACTTATCCCTCCTCTGCACACGTCAAAACCATCTCGGCCTTCCCTCTCTAATGTTGTTTCCAAACCTGCTCAGCCTGAGCTGTCCCTCTGATATACTCATTACTAATCTTGTTTCTCCTGGTCACTCCTAATGAAACGTTTTATCTACAACTATGCTACCACCAGCTCTGCCTCCTTTTGTTAGTATCAACATCTCCAAACCATACATCGTAGCAGGTCTCACTATCATAAAGTAAACCTTCTCTTTTACTCTTGCTGCTATCCTTCTGTCACAAATCAGCCTTGACACAAGCCCTTTTGCTTGAAATCAGGTCCTTTTATTCTCATGATTTACAACAGTGGAGGGATAGTAAAAAAAAATTAAATTGTAAAAAAGTTGTAACCTTGAAAGAAACCATTGTGATCCAGCACAAAATGCTAAAGCCTGACATCAGCATCAGATAAACTGTGGGATGCATTTTTGCTAAAGGCAAAGAAGTGACATTTAGTTTTTTACACTGAAAAGGATTTTAGAATTGCTCTTCTGAACCAGAATGGTTACAGCAAGTAAAGCATGTTTGTTTTCAGCCCAGTTTAATTGGTGTTATTATTTCCCAATAAATTTTACAGCTGCCATGTTGGGTGCGGTCTCAGTCACTGTAGTGCTCTGAATGTGTTATAGCTCTGATATTGCATTTCTTATTTTTCAGCGGGACACTCAGAACAGAACTGGAAGGAATTTAAAATATTTTCACCCAGGATTTTCATCTGGATCTGTTGGAGTCTGTCGTGTTCCTAACAGTTCACAAATCTGCTTTTATCCGATCACATTTCATGTAGTGAACTTTATCTAACAGGATAGGCTGGCCCGTTCGTGACCGGAGAGATGGCGAGCCATTGTCTCAGACCCTCGTATCTGCTGTGAAATATTTGCTTTGGCATCGGAAAACTGGGAGTGTTGGCAGTTTTCCAAATAAACATAAGATGTCTTTACTACAGCATTGTGTCTCACTTCCACTCCACCCTTCTGCATGTATTTAAGAAGGGATAAAACCTCTTTTTTTTGTCACTAAGAGGAATCCCAGTTCGCCCCCATGGTACTGCAGAGATAGACGGCTTCTATCAGACAGGGAGAGACAGAATGAGGCGAGTTGAGCGGGGGTTTAGCTACAGAGAAGCAGGTACCCCTGTAGGACACATTGTTTTGATAGATTTGGGGTTGATGATATTTTGGGATTCAGCTGCAGGGGACTGTGAGGTGAAATGATGTCCCCATTGTTCGACTGTGTCTCAGATCCTCCACATCTGTGAGTGTATTCCTCTTATTTGTGTACTTACTGCGTGTTCTCAAGCTGCTGTTTGTTTTGGTTTATGGTGGTGTGCAATTTCTTCTTTTTTTTTGAAAACCAGTATCCAGCCAGTCTTACGCAGCTAACACAGAGACAGACAGATGGATGGTGCAGCATTTTAAAATTGAGTTGCTATATTTTGCTGCAGGGCTGAATGAGGGTTGGTCAGAACCCACTGAAGGGGCTTACAGCGCAAGATCAAAAGCACTTAGAAAAACTTTAGTTAATTAAAGCGATTGCACGGACGTGATTAGAAAGACAAAAGTTAAGAAAGAAGCAGCACATCGCTCACAGAAATTAATAATTTAATTTAAAAAAAAGTGTGTTCAAAAGTCCCTTTGAGATGCTCTGGAAAATACCAAATATACCATGCTGTCACCCTGCCATTATCTCAGTTGGCAGTGAGAGGGGGAAGAAAATTAAAAGCTCTGCTGTCAAAATGAGTCCAATCTGTGCATTACAGGCACGGCCAATAATCAGCATCCCCTCATCTCCATCCTGTCAGTCTGTCATTTTATTTCTTCCTTTCCCTGTTTAGTATGTGGTTTCATTTCCCCTCTGCGCTGTGATGAATGTCTGTTCTCTTTGAACTGTGTTTGCACTCTCTGTTTCAGTTTGATCTCGAGAATAAGTTCAGTGAAGAAGCACTTGCACCATTAACTCATGTCCCATAAATGTGTACTTCTGGTGTAGAGTAGTTGATACACCAGTGGAGGGTGAGTAACTGTGGAAGCTGATTCCTCTGCCACTTCAGCACCATAGAAAACAGGTAGAGAAAATGTACTCTCTGCTAGGGTTGGACGATTGGACGAATATATCGACGATAGGCTGAGCCCATCGGCAATCGTTTTTACGACTTATTTATTTATTTGCCCATGAGTAAGTTTGCTAATAATGATAGAACTAATAAAAGCAGTCAACAGAAAAAAAAATAGCACTGTTTTAACAGCACCCTCTTTCATCTGCGAGCAAATGCCCCCTCCTCAGAGTGCACCCAAATGCTTGTTGATGGAGCTGCAGAGCTGGTGATAGCCTAGCATACTCAGCCGGATGGTGGACACGTACATGCTCATGCAAGTTAGTCGTGTTTGAGTACTTTGCTCGCACTATACGTCTGCACAAGTGGCACACCGCTTTGGTTACATCCTTAGGTTTACCTCTTTCATCCCAAATGGGCAACTTTATATATTTTTTTAGTGCTGTCAGCGTTAACGCGCCATCATCATGACTAACGCGATTAACAGTTAACCCGTCTGGAGCGTAGACTGAGTCAAAATCCCTGAAATGTCTCTGTCAACACATTTCAGGCAGTTTGTCCAAAGTTTGTTCATTCTGCGCTCCAGATGGGTTGAGCGAAAAAAGCGTTAAAAATTGTAATTGTGATGACCGCGTTAAGGCTGACAGCCCAAATTTTTTGGGGAAATTAGTTCATCCATATTTGGACTTCTGTGTTGTAAACGCCCAAATCAGTCCGTGCATGATTACATTGCTCCACCCATCAAAAAGTCTGTGCATGCGCGTATCGCCCATCGTCGATTATTGGACTGACAATTGTCGGTTGGAAAATTTTTACATATCGCCCAACCCTACTCTCTACTACTATACTCTACTGTAAATGCTACTAAAGCCTTCCAAAAGGTGTTAATGTATCTGAAACTACAATCTAGCAGAGACAGATTGACCCCAAATGTCTGTAAATGTCTGGGAGGAAAGGTACTTCTGGTTAGCTAAAGTTAGCTCTGCTGCTAACTTAAGGATTCATCAACTGCTCTTTGTGTGCATCTACGCAGCCCTTTGTCTACAGAGAAGGATTACGGCATATGAAAACTTTGAAGGCTATAAAGACACTTGCATAAACTCCTCCAAAAAAGTGAGTGTATTGCTGATTGGTGGTAACGCTTTGGGCAAAATGCTGCTTCGAAGTTGTCTTGAACAAGAAAGGGAACCATAATGGGGCATACCGTAGAGTAAGGAGCCTGACAATGGCTGCAGTGGATGGCTTTAATCATCTTCATTCCACCCCTAAGAAGTTCTTTGCCTATTATGACTTCTGTCTTCTCAGCTGTGTGGTGGCCCTTGTTCTCAACTCGTGTAGAATAGCTTGCTGTAGCTTTTTGTGCAGTCCTTCTGCCTGCAGTGTTCAGCTGTACGTAGTGTGCTTCCCTATGTGGCAATACATGTAATGCAAAAAGAGAAGAAAAGCATAAAAAGAAATACAGGTGGAGAAAGAATGAGGTCAAAGAAATAGAAGGGTTCGGCGCTGACTCACTGTTTCATAGCTGTTGGCAGCTGTTTCTCAACAATGTCAATAAATAAAAACCTCTCCTCTTGGTTGCACTTCATCTTCCAGATTAGTCTGACATTTGGGCTTTTTAAGATGGGGAACCATGGAGAGTGTCAGGAAAGATAAGAGAGCGGGTATGACACGCGAAAAAGGGCTATGAGCCAGCCGTGAACCCATGAAGTACATGGTAGAAAGCTCAAAATGAGGTTAGTCACCAGCACTGCCCCCCTTTGACGCTCTTGTATTTTTTCTCCTCTCCTCTCAGCGATTTAAAAAAAACAGCGAGTGGGAGTAAAATGCCCGAGTTCACGTTTTCATTTGTGTGTAACTGGAACCATACCAGAAATAAAATCCCACAAAAGACATTTTATTTACCCAAAGAAATTACTCCCATTGTTATCAGCAATTATGCAAATCCCCAAAGTCATCCCAACATGTGGCCTCAGTTTTTTTTTTAAATAGAACATTTTGTTTGAATTATAGAGATTTATGTACACGCTATCTCATGGTTTTTCCCTTTTTAACTCAAAGGAAAACATTACATTCACACAAAGGACTCCCTCAGGGCGGATAAAAATGGCTCTGCTTTGTGTGAGCACTATTCAGTGGTCTGAGCAGGAGATGCAGTCTGTGAGATATGTTGTACAAAATTATGTTTGTCTTTATAATCATTTGGTCTCATTACTGTGCGATTAAGTACAAAACCTTGAAGCCTTTTGATGGCGATCATAATGTTTAGTTGTCCTATCTGTAAAATCTTAGGACGTCATAGATACTCTTACAGAAAGAAGACCAAACGAATGGATTTAACCCCTTTAGCATCAACACACCTCCGACCCACACATAACCCACATACCCCCTACCCCATTTTCACTTATGTAAGGGGAGATTCCTGGGAACTGTTCAGACAAGTTCGCAACCCCGTGTAGCTTCCCATCAGACTCAACAACAAATTGCATGTGGTGAGAGAGCTGACGCAGCCTCCTGGCTAACACCGCTGTTTTCTACGTGTGCAGTGTGGCACAGAGTGAGCTCAGATGTGCTCGGCTGCAGATGGACAGTGTAGGTGCTGTGGTGTGTGGCATGGTTCATGTAACATACTTATCACTTATACATATCGCCATATTACTTACCCTACTTTTAATCTCTGTGGATTTCAGTGAGAGCAACATTATTCGGGGCAAGTTTGCAAGCTTTTTTAAGCTTTATTAGAAATTTTTATGTAATAGAAAAATCTTGTTGTCACAAAATAGTCTTACAGCAGTAGTTGTTATAATGGAAGCAGAGGGGCATTTGTTTATTCAGCAACAATAGCCATACTGGGAGGAGGGTTAAGTGGATGGAGAATTTTCACCTGAGCAACAGCTTAGCAAGTCTGTATAGCTCATTCTGCACAAACCTTACTGTAGTGTAAAAAAAATAGATTTAGAACAGTTTTGGAAGGCACAGGGAAATTGTGTCCCATTATTAGGGGTGTCAGACTAAGACAAAAAAAGCCTAATTAGGTTTAATGTGCCGCTCTAGACAGCATGGGCAAACAACATATTTTGCTATTTGCTTTGGAGGACTTGCTGCAGATCAGCCTGCCAGATCATTTCCCAGATCTCTGCAACATTTAAAGCACTAACAGGTGAAGTGAATCATCTTGTTTCAATGTAACATGCTGCTGGCGTTCATATGGTTGTGACTTTTTTCATGCACCACCCACTTATATTGATGCAGACCTAACACATTCCCCATTGCAATGGCATGCATTCAAGGAATGCCGCTTCAGCATGATGATGAGTGCCGTAATCGGAGAGTGCATCCTGCCACGCCATAAATTAGTGGCTCTATGACCATGACCTGACCTGGCTTCTTAACTCCCCTGATCCCGGTTGAATTGAGCACACCGCTGGAAATGCTGAAACCAAGACAACCCAGAGGTCCGCCGTCCGTGCCCCGGATGGGTCAGAGCTCTTTTGGCATTAGGAAGTGTGCATTTTTGTTTTGTAATTGAGACTCCAGAGTCATTATTCTGTATTTTTAGGCTGATAACATCACTGCAAAGCATTTTCCAAAGCATATGTTCCTAGATTGATTTCCTACTTTCCCAGCATCTGTTGGTTTCTGTCCATCTCACAGTGTGGTGAAAATCAACATGGAAAGACTTGAAACAGGCTTTGATTTATTTCTGAAAATAAATCTAAATGTAGACTGAGACTGATTTGCTGTTATACAATCACCATGTGTAATATTGTCTACAGCACAGACTGTTTTCATCTCTGCTGCAGGTTCAGTCTTAACTGCTTTCATATCATTGCATGTGTTTTCATACATAACCTACACCTTTCCCGTGATAGGCAGGAGGTTCAGATACACCGCCTGTCAGTTCTGGTTATTGTTTAAGTTTTTGTGGCTTTGATGCTGATTCATGGGCAGGAATACCTATGGCTAGATACCAAGAAGGAGAAAAACAACACACACTGTGCTTCTACAGTGAAACACAGATAAACAAACACATAAACTACTGTATAAATGGTCTTCCTCCA
This sequence comes from Simochromis diagramma, assembly GCF_900408965.1. Classification (NCBI taxonomy): domain Eukaryota; kingdom Metazoa; phylum Chordata; class Actinopteri; order Cichliformes; family Cichlidae; genus Simochromis; species Simochromis diagramma. Next base: position 84,220 of record NW_024387444.1, on the reverse strand, counting down.
TGCTCCCTTTGTGCTCTTTAGATATGGTTTCTTCTATGTTATGCTAATTAGTGATATTAGAAAGCAGAATTTAGTTTGTATATTCCTTCGCCCACACAGGTCAGCAGAGTTCAGGCCTTTAGAAGAGACTGTCTGTGGGAAGCAATCAGCTTATTGCTCGGCCATACTTCACCCACACTCGATGATAAATCTGTGTTTCTTTCTCTCTTTTTTTTTTGTCGGTTTGTGCTTTTTCTTTTTGCCTTTTTCACACTTTTATGCAGATTTTCTCCAACCTTTCAAATCGGAAAACCATCTCAAAAAGTCAGAGAGTGACACAAGGTTGTTTTTTTTTCAAGGCAGGGAGGCATTCGACAAGAAACTAATGCTGAAGTTACACTGTTGCCAGCAATCACCGGAGAGTGCCTCCTCGGAAATCGATGAACACTGGACATATAGCGAGCGAGCTGATGGAAACATGCGAGCTCATAAACTGATTAACATCGTGTATTGGATTGAATGGCAAACAAATAAAAAAAGAAGTGATTTAGGTGATTTGTGCTTCATTGATTCAAATGAAAGCATAATAAAATGAATTTAAATGAGGCTTTCATGCTCACTTACACTTAAAGTAACACAGTAAAAGGATTGGAAGCCTTTTAAAGTGAATTTAATCCAAAAATAAAGTTTCGGTGCCGGCCCGTATTGCACTTTTTCCCAGCTCATTTTAGTTGTTTAAATTTCACAGTGAGAAACAGTTAAAAGCAGTTGATATGCACTGGTCCGACCTCAGTACATGTGCATACGCTTCCCCAATTTATTTGTTCTAATGAAGTCTCTCCGGGACAGCTAGAAAGGATTATTGATTTAGCAGAAATTGTGGATTGTAACTCTTTTGAGGCTCTGGTGAGAGCGTAAAATAAATGGGCAAACCATGGAAATGTGCTCTCGTAGCATACAAGGAAAAGCATCTGGCAAATCTAAATGAATCTGAAATAACAGAAATGTAGAGCTGGACTATTTTACAAATGACAGCTTTCAGTACTCAACCTGTTGTTGTCACTGTTTGCTGACATAGTAACATAGCAACCATATCTACATGAAATGCATGCAGTATTTTTCAGTTTTACTCCTCAGCCATAAAAGGCTGATGGGGTATTGTCGTCACCCCGCCGGGCGGGCAGCGACTGGCTTCAAATTAATACCACAGGTGTATCTACTGAAAATCTCAGGCAAGTTTGAATCTCACTGAGCTTGACCTCAAGGTCAAGAACAGAGGTCAAGCTTTCTGAAAATCTTGTGAATGCAATAACTCAAGAAGGAAGTCATCTATGATTTTCAAATTGATACATCTACTAAAAATCTTGGATGAGTTTGAATCGCAGTGACCTCGACCTAAAAGTCAGAGTAAGTTTTCTGAAAATCTTGTGAATGCGATAACGTGAGAACAAAGCAATGTAGGTTTTTGAAAGGGATACCGTGGGTGTGTGTACCAGCAGGCTGAGGGGTAGCACTGGCGGCTGTCGGTAGTTTTTGTATTCTCTTTGCAATCTCACCATATTTAATTGGAAAGTCAAGAAAAGAGTGATAGTTATTGATTTTAATCTGCAGTCTTCATTTTGTAGCACTCTGTCTCTCTCACACACACAATGTTCAAGATAGCTCAGATCGTTTCCACTTGAGCAGTGACGTCCGCTCTGTGGTCATTTCTGTTACAACATATAAACAGTCTTTTCCCTGCCTAATGGCCTTATCAGAAACTGGCCTTCCTCAGGATGTCTATCTGCTAACCATAGCCCAGCAATACAAACACACACTTGTTTAGAGTGGAAAGTCCTGGTCATTATTAACGTATTCTGATTATGATTTCGATGCTCGTTTCACTGTTTTTCCTATTTTAAAACCATCTTAGTCATGAGCATTTGCTGCTACTCTTGAACAGACAGAATTTGCCCAGGCATTGCTTCAACTTTTTAATAAGAGTTAAAAACAAGCTGCATTAAGGGGATTCAGCCTGGAACTGATTACATTATTGCAGCTGCTTAATTTGCAGTGGTTGCATCCCTACCTGTAGGTACAACGCTACACTCACTCTTGGTGTTCTTGTCTGTGTCTTTTGATGTGAGATAGATGGAGAGATTCTGATTTAATGCTCAGTCGGTGGGCATAATGTCAAGAGTGGTGCTTTATTTCACTCTTGAATGATTTTTGTCAAGATTTTGACATTTTTAGCGTTAATGAATTCAGCATTTGCTGCCTCTCTGCACTCCTCCTTGGAATACACAAAGTAACAGAGGCTCGCCAAAAATATACTGTTCAGAAACATTAAAGTAGAGCATTGAGTCAGTTAAACTTCTGGGATATAGATCTGGTCAGTAAAGTAGCAGAGGGGGTTGTTAATCAGTTTTAGCTAATTTGGTGTTAATGAAATTAACAACAGGTGCAACAAGGAGGCCACTAACAAGTTTTCCCTGCTTATCTTTTCTGTTTTTCACTAGTTTTGCATTTGGCTAGGGCCAATGTCACTACTTGTAGCATGATGCAATACCTGGACCCTGCAGAGGTTGCTCAGGTAGTTCAATTCCTCCAGGATGGAACATCAATATGTGCCGTTGCCAGAAGGTTTGCTGTGTCTCTCAGCACAGTCTCAAGAGCATGGAGGAGATTTGGGGAAACAGGCAGTTACTTGGAGAGCTGGACAGGGCCGTAGTAACTCATCAGCAGGACCAGTATCTGCTCCTTTGTGCAAGGAGGAACGGGATGAGCTATAAAAAATGACCACAGCAGGCCACTAGTGTTAATATGTTAACGTTTATGACCAAACAATCAGAAACAAACTTCATGAGTGTGGACTCAGGGACTGATGTCATCTAGTGGACCCTTTGCCCGACACCATGGAGCCTGAATGGCATTTGCCATTATGCTGCCTGTAACATCATTGAGCGTGACTTGTTTGGTGTTGTGTTCGGGGAAACATATCCATACAGGAACACACAGACGTCTACAGGATAGGCATCTGCACCCTGACTGCCATTAAATATCGGAAGGAAATCCTTGGACCCATTGTCAGACACTACGCTGGTGAAGTGGATGCTGGATTCCTCCTGGAACTAGCCTCTTGTGACGAGAGTATGCAGGCAGTTCCTGCAGGATGAAGGAATTGATACCATTGATTGCCCCCCGGCTCGCCTGACTGAAATCCAATAGAACCTATATATTTATTTATTTTGAAACATGATGTTTCAATCCATTCAGTGCCACCCGGTTACACGTAGGACTGTCCGGTAGCTCATTGATGCCCTGGTCCAGATCTGGGAGGAGATCCCCCAGGACATCATCAGTAATCTCATGAGGAGCATGACCCAACATTGTGGCCATGCATACAAGCACATGGGGGCCAAACAAACTACTGAGTTGCGGCAATTAAATTTCCACAAAATGGACTAGCCTGACACATAATTTTGTTCATTTTGATTTTCAGGGTGAATTCAGCCATCTGTTGGTTAAAAATGTTCATTTCTATCAAGAGTTGTGTCATCCTCTAATTCCTAAAAAATCATGGAGCATGATTTATTTATTTTTTTCAAATAAGAGGTTTTCAGCATAAGAGGTCTGATTTTTAGTGTTTTATCTGTTCCTTTAAGTTTATTTGAGGAGTGTATGACAAGTAGGGGGCTAAAAAGCGGGCTAGTAGAATCTCCCAGCAGCACTTCTCAAAGTGTTTATCTTGGGTGTTATTCTTGTCTGTGTCTACATGTGTGATTTCCATGAAAGAATGAGAAAACAAGAACAATGAAAACAAAGCACACATTCTTTTTGGTGGGGGTCACGGCCTTTAATATCATCAGCTGGTGCTGCAAGGTTAGTCTAGACTATATATGGACCGGACCTTCGGACTGTGTGCACACTGAAGCAGTGATGTATGGCTTCAATTATGCATACACACGACATGCATTTCAAACACTGGAAAAGCGATGCGACTATAAATTAAAATCAGTTTGAAAGTTCTGGTGAGCCAACATATTTGCTAAATACTGTAAATCGTTCTTGCTTGAATAATGTGGAATAATGCAAGTCTACCCATGACTCACAGATGCAAAATAATATTTATTATATATTAGGAAAGCAAGGCCTTGTGAAAAGGAAGATTAACTGGATGAAAACTCCCCCAACAAAACAAATGAGTCTGAAATTTGTTTTTAATAAATCGTACTTTGCTGCCAAGTTACATTTCATAATTGTGAAATTTGACTATGAACTATTTTCCTACATGTCATCTTCCCAGTTTAATGTATAAAACTGACTCATATTTCCAGACCCTGGTGCGAAAGCACAGTATACGAATAAAAACTGAAAACTTTGTGAGTAAATGACGTTTTAGTTTATTTTGAGAAGAAAACTTTTATTTCCAGAAGGCTCAAAGCTTCTGGAAGTGGTTTGAGAACTGTGAGCTTTGCCAGTAAAAACAGTTTTTGGTTTTTCACACTTGAACCCACTCAGACACACGCATACACATACTGCAGACGACACTTGCGTGGATAATTGTGTGTTGCAAGACTTGGCATAAAGCCCAGGCTGCCAGTTTGCTAAAACTGTAACAATATTATACAAAATTATTTTGCGAGACATAGCAGACATTTAAACTGATTAGCAGGAATGTTCCTAACAGTATAATCTAAATATTTTAATTGCTGTTCCCAGAACTGCGATGATGAAAAAAAATGTATGCTAAGTCAAAATATTTGACTTTGTGATCCAATCAGAGGTGAGCTGAAGGCTTGCATGAGTCTTAGGTAATAGTGAGTTATGAATTCAGTGCCTGGTGGTGACCACTAAACATTAGTTGTAACTACAGGCTGCATGTAACAAATACTTTTGTTTGCAGACTTTTTATCTTTGTAACTCCCACCGTTGTGAAAACATTCAGTATATGACTCGAAGCTGTTATTCTGAACAGTGGAGTGCAGCAGTTAAAGCATTTTTATGTTCTCACACTTACACACAGCCACACGTATTTAAAAACATACATTTGCAGAATCCTGGGGTGTCAGGCTTTACACAATGCTGCCTTGTGTTGTTTTAAAATTTTAACTGCGTGTTTTTACCTCAGCTGGAACACCGAGACTGTTGATATACAAAAGACTTTGTCACAAATGCCCTACTCGTGAATGTTGGCCAGTTGAATTACTATGGTTATTATGGTTCATACAGTTCAATTCAATTCAGATCACTTCAGTAGCAAATTATAACAAAAGTTACCTTTATATTCTAAGGTTAAGACATTAATATAATACAGAGAAAACCACAACAATCAAATGCTATGAGCAACCACTTGGTGACAATGGGGAGAAAAAACTCAATTTTAACAGGAAGCTCCGGGCTCAGGGAGGAGCAGCCATCTGCCGCGACAAGTTGCAGGTGAGAGGAAGAAGACAGAACCAAAAACACACTGTGGAAGAGAGCCAGAGATTAATATGCTCAGCTGATCATGGAAAGCCCCCCCTTAGGGAGCCCAAGTATGTACTATAAGGTTTTGGGGTCTAATTATCTAAGACCTTGTACATGAAGATAAGGGCATGAACCACGTGAAAGTCATTACTGAGGGTGCTGCACATAGCCACATCTTGATTTCCTGCTGCTCTTAAATTGTGCATGAATGCAATATTAAGTTATTTGAACCTCTCTTGAGGCAACAGCTCACTCCACAAACTTTGCCTGCACTTAAAAGTTACATTTTTCTTTTGTTTTAACACAAGAGGAACCAAGATGGACAGACAACATCACTGCAACATATAATGAAAAGACAGGGAAGGAGTGATTCCTCGAGAAGTCCTTAGGGTCTGAGGTGGGATCTGATACCTCCTGACAGGAGAGGTTCATGTGATTGGGAAGGGAGAAGTTTAACCCCCTAGGCTGCATCACACCCTCTTTCAGTCCGCTGCTTTAGATGAAAGGATGTGAGCTGATAGGGTGCAGTGTGTTAGACATATATCGAGAGGGATTTAGCCACAGAAACTGTGAATATTGTCTGAGTTCATGTTTGACAAAGGTTCCTTGTGCAAGTCAACACCCTTAATAGGTTTAAAAAAACAGGCTTTTTTCCTTCCCACTGTCACCAAGTGCTTAATAATAAGAAAATAAGCAATAAGAAAGTAATATATGATGAATAGTTTATATAATTGATGATAAATATGATGGATGATGCTTAATTAATGAGGATACCTAGAAGAGCTTCATTTTAGCTTTGAAGTTTTATCACCAAGCTAACGGCAGAGTTGAGGTGGATCACAGAAAAATGTTTTGACCACTGTGACTCTATTTTAGAAACAGGTACAGGTAGGCTTAACGCACCGCTACAAGCCTGACTGCTCATCACTGCTTTTGTCACCTGCTGAAAATCAAGCTTTGGCTGCTCAGCTGGAAAGTAATATTGATTTCTCCACTCCTGAGAAGGTGCACACTTTAGCCTCCTCACTCCATACTAGCTGAAGTCAGCTGATTGTTACAGAAGTGCACAGTAAAAGGTCACCTTATTTTACTGAGTTACAAAAACAATGTAATCTGATTACTTTGCACACATTATGCCCAACACTGCTCATGTGACATGCTGGATATTTTTTTCTTTCTTTGCATGCTGTGATGTCGAGCAGCTCTCGAGTAGAAGTTTGCACACACTCGTGGAGAGAGGAATTAGCATTGTTGGACTGAGGAATCAGTGCAGGAGTGAGATAAGAGATAGGACCCATTAGCCTGAGCAGTTAGCCTATTTAAAGGCAGTTAATTATTTACCTCATTTACACTAATAGAGCCAACCGGGCTAGGCTGGGTTTACTCATTAGACTGCTTTCTGTTATTGAGCCAGACTGAGATAACTTGGGGGTTTACTTGATAAATTTCACAGATATGATAGTCTGGAGCACCTTGAAAGTAGTGTGATCCAGTCTCATGTGGCAGCACTGTGGAGGGGGTGGTAATTTTGAGTCCTCCAGTAAATATTACAGTGTTACACAGCGTGTGATCGTTGCAGGGTTAGACCTTTTAGCCCAAAGGCAGTACACACAGACACTACTGCACATGCACACAGCCCAGAACTAAGCATGTACATGTAACAGTAGGTGCATGAATGAACACAAACTTGTACTTAAAAAGAGGTGCATAAATTAAAAACCAGACAAGACTCCTCTGTTGTTCTGTTATTTTCTGTTCAAATCATGAGCTTTATAAGCTTCCATTTCTATGCATGCTTGGAAGTTGCTGTGCTGTTAACACAGGCTGTGGTGGTTCATTACCATACACTTGTGTGTCTGTATGTGTTTTTGTTCGTGTGTTTTCTGTTGAGCCCATTTGTCTATTAGGGTGTTATTTTTGTTTTTTTCTGGGCCAGTTGGTTGCACCAAGGAGGCTAGTGAATCTATCACACTGAGACAACTGATCTTCTCTTCTCTTCTCTACCTCTGGCACCATATGCCAACACATCCCCTCTTTCCCACCCATCCTCCCCTCCTCTTTTTCAGTTTGTTTTCTCGTTTTTTCTCTGCTGATGTTAAGAGAGACAGGGTCAGTAACATTCACAGAAACAGGAAGGACAGGAGGTGAGAAGAGCTACATGGCAGGTGAGAGAAAAAATTCCCCCTGTGAATTAACTCTGTTTTTCTTGCCACTCTTCATTTTTTCCCCTCAGCTTTCATGTCTCATGAACAATTTGCCATCATTCACCGTTGTTTGCTCTACTTTTTTCTGTTCGCCTTACCTTCCTCCTTCCTCCCCGCTCTATTTTTACAGTCTAGAACATAGGTCACATGTGCAGGAGCCTCGGATGTGTGAGAAAGAAAGTGTGGAAAAGGGAAAGGGGTGTATGTACAGGATGTGCACGAGTGTAATGGAGAGAGGGTAGTATTGTTCTGGTCGGACAATGTTCACACTCCCCCACACAGCTTTGGCAGCGATATATTTGCTGGGGATGTAAGAGGCAGCGCACAATAATGCATTAAAACAAACACAGTAAAATAAGAGATGACATACTCAACTTATGTGTGTTTTTTTCCGTACATGCAAAGGGAAGCAAAGCTGGAAGTTTTGCCTCATGCTATGCTAAGAGCGATAGAGTGTGAATTTATAAGTGTTGATTTCTTTGCACAGACCTCCTGCTTGTTCTGCAGAATGTGCTGCTGTACCAAGCTGAATTGCTTTCCTGCACTTATATTCTGCTGGCTTCAAGCCGTCCTCTCTGGCAGAATTATGTGCTTGCATGCACGTTTCCATGTGCTTCTGTGCACAGATCACTTACTTCATGATTGCTTTACTTTGTTAGTTTCCTGTTTTTATGCAAATCTGTATGTGTGTTTACTTGTGTGTGTTTGTGCGTGCGCGTGCCTTCTGTGTTTCTGTGTAAGTAGAAAGCCATAATTAATGAGCAAGGGGACCCTGTTTTTTTTTAAACTCATGTTAACACTCACAGAAACACATCTCAGACCGCTTACGCTGTCACTTCCGTAGTTTATGCATGTTACGCATACATTCTGTATGTGTGCGAGTTTGAGAAAGACTTGCTTTTACCTGTCAAAGAGGACGTAACTTCACGGCTGTGTAACTGAGTCTCTGCTGTTTGTCATGTTTCCCTCCTTTTTATCTTTGACCATCTAAGCCTTTCAAATCCAGACTGCATAACCTTAGACATTCCTAATCCCATCTGTCTTTCTGACAGATGTCACAGATTTATTCTGTTTTCTGCATGTCTCTCTAGTTTCTACCCTTTTTTGTCAGCATCGTTTCACCGACTGTTGACACATCAATAGTCAGATGGCCCAAATGCTAATTAGCTTCACCACTGTTATTAACATCCATGAGGGGAAGTAACCATAACGCTAACGTATCTCAAACTAGAATGAATAATAGATGGTACAGCACCTCCTTTATCGCTAATGAAAGCCTGCAGCTGTTCCTCATTTTTGGAATGCCACTACAGAACGTGAGGAAAAGACAAGCTCCTTTCACTATGTCTATGGAGGCATACAGAGCTCATGCAATAAGAGACAGAAGAGATGCAGAGATAGAAGAGATAAAAGGCAGTTGCAGCGAAGGCGTGGCGTAAGCGTTATCTGTCCTTTGACAGACAGCACAGAAGCAGGACAGGGGTGGTTGCACGAGGTCGTGTCCACGCTATTACTGATAAAACACTGCACTTACTCTGTCAGCCCCTCACCCATTCTGTATTTGAAAACAGCTAATTATGTTGTAGACTGGTGTCATAAGACTGAGTAAAAATGGAAAATTTGTTTGAGGGCCTTAATAACATTTATTACCAACTATTACAGGGCAGATGTAATTACTTAAGCAGGACATATTGCCTCAGTGGACAGATGGGCTACAGTATCTGGAAAACATTCATTACATTTACAAAGGGTTACATATGAGTGGAGCTGTGTCCATGGCAGTTCTACTGAATGTCCTTTTTCCTTTCTTTAAATGTGCAGGCTTTTGTTATTTTCTCTGTTGAAACTCATTTTAAAATACGTGATGTAATAGGCACATGTGAAATGTAAAAATTAGGCCAGAGGTCAAATCTGGCATGGAAACGCTGATATTTACAATCCCGATATACTAATCTCATGTCCTAAATGCTTCTAATACAAACAAAGGCAGTAGATTTTAAGCATAGTTTTAAAGATAACAGATATTTCAGAAAGGTTTGACTTTATTTGACCTTGAAGAAGAATCTCCATATATTATTCCTTATATGCCCATTTGTAGTCAGTACAAACACTGGAAGTAAGAAACATAGTTTTAAACAGGTCTGTATAGCAACAAGACCTTCAGATCTATTTACTGACTTTGAAGGAGAGGTCAGAGGTCAAATGTTACACAATATTTTAAATCTTTATATGGTACTTTCTATATGTTGACAATACACACCACACTTATCAGACTCTCTAAGTCATAAGGCTTTTTGTCCATTTTTGATCAATAAATCATTAAACTGACCTTGAAGACTTCGGTGGATGAAAGGCAAATTCTAATGGATTTTTATTTAACATGACCCCACGCTACCCCTCTACAAAGTTTTTTTTAATCAGAATTCATACAAAACACCACATATGAGCGGGCGGAGAGCGGTATGGGGTCTTCACACCTCTGTTCACCCCTGGGCTGGGAGAGTGAGTTGGCTGTCTGGTCGGGGTCTGGGATGCTAGCAAATATGTCCTGAGTCTGGGGGCGGTGCCTGGCGCCCATGGTTCAGTCGGGCCCCTTCCAGAGAGTGGAGGGCCCTCGGTCTGCTCTAGCGTAGCAGGTTGCTGGCGGAGCCTACGGGCACGTCGCCGCAGCCCTCTGTGGCTTCTGCAACGTGGCTGCTGGGTGACCCCACCGTTAGGGGCTCTCCTCAGCTCTTTTCTAGGAGGGTGGTGCTGCTGCCCCTCCAGTGGTCCTCCATGGGCTCTCATGATCTGGGGGGCATCTATATCTGGGGCCTGGATCTGATGGATCCACTTGGGAAAATAAATCTGCTCAGCATTTTTCTTGGCCTTCAGACAATAATTCTGACTGCTCCAGTGCTGAATGGGACAGGCAAAAAAGAATTCATACAAAACTTTTTGAGCTATTGTGTTTACAGACACAATGACATGCAGGTATGCACACTCGCAAAAACATAACACCCTTGGTGGAGGTAAAGACAAGATTTATTGTGTTGCATTGTAGAGTAGACGCATTTATTGCTGAATGGTGAACTAAATCTTAAAGCTTTGTCTTGTTGACGTGCAGTGTGTATTTATTTCATTGTTATAAATTGTTTAAACCACTGCACAGTTACCCACTGAAATCTCAGTGTGAAAATGACAACCACGGTTTTTGCTAAGTGAATATCCACGCAGTGCCACTTCCCCACAGTTTCTATTTTTTTCTGAAATAACTTTATTAGAGTGTAAGTTAAGCAATTTGTGTGGTTTTCAGGAAACCTCATGATCAGATATATTAAGACTAAGACTCCTTGGAATTTATTTTTACTTTACTTGCATGTTAGAAAACAGCAAGGCAGAAATATTTGGCAAGTCAGAAAGCTCGGAGTTCTCCTGAATGGTCTTTGTGAATCATCAGTACAATACTTGGGGTCTGCAGTATTCCTTTTTAAACAAAGTTCTTTGTGTGGCGTCCTAAAACTGGCAAGTGCATAAAAAAAACATTGCTTTGTGCCTTTTGGTCTTTTTATATAAGGACCAATTTCTATTGTTGGCCTTGAGCTTAGAAAGATGTTTTTTTTTCCCTTCATTCTGTGAATAACTGATAAGAGAGTCGTTGTAAGGACTTTGCTGATAACCAGCCAACAACTGGAGGTAACTAGTGAACTCAGTATTGTACAGACATCTGATTATTACGGCTACATTAAAATTCATGCTCTTTTCAAAGACGGATTCTTATTAAACCGTCCAATAAAGGCCATATCCTGAATTTGCAGTTCTTCCACAGAAAAAAACGTCACTTTTAACTGACCTATAATAGCTTGCTCACTGCAACCCTGTGGGAAAATTTTGCCACTGTTTAATGAAGCCCATAGACAGAAGTTCCCTCTCTCATTTTCTCTCTGGAGTTGAAAGCCAGATGTTGTTTAGCACAAGGGGAACAATCTGGCCCCTGATGAATGCAGACGCTGTTAGACTAAACTTGACTGGATCATACAGGATTAGGACTGAAGATGAACTAGAATAGACCCAAAGGTCTGGGGTGAAGTAAATTAATGATAAATTGGACCAGAAGATGTAATACAGCAGGACCTTATTCTTGTAATGCACTATACATAGACAGAGATAATCTTAGACTGGGGTGGGATGGCCCAGACTCTACTCAAATAGCTCTTGTAGAGCAGAGAGAGATTGATCTGTTTCTGCAGAACACAGACAGACTAAGCTCTGCAATATCAGATAAATGTCCCCCCAATTCACTCCTTGTATTCTGGATGCTAACAGCATTCTTTGTGCTGCGTGAGCCTAAACTTTCCAGTTCCCAGTTGACTTGTCGGTAAATTTTACCAGTTTTCACACTTTGTTGCACAGTAGCAACAAAGTCATTATGCAAAAACTGTTATCTGCACCTGCAATTCACGAGATTGAACTAATTGTACCGTCAGCTGCGTCCTTCACTCACATTTGTATCAAAGGGGATGCATCTGTAATGTGACACAGATGAGCACATCAGATTGACACCCCCCCAAAAAAAATGTCTTGATGCATGCTCAATCATCCATATGTAAATCCCCAAAAGTTGATTCTGGTCTTTGATCAATGATCAGTGGTTGTTGATTAATGGTCATGATAATTTGCATATTAATGATCAAGGAACTGACCCCTCAGCCCATTGTTCATTCAGTGGTGCTTGCTTCAGTTATTGTGCAAATGTACTGTTTATAAGATTGGGGAAACCTGCAGTCAGCTGAGACTGAAGAAGTCACTTGGATGAGTGACGAAATGTTTCTCCCATTGAAAACGCTACGTCCAAATGAACAGAATCAACCTTTTGGGACCAACTGAAAAAGTCACAAACCTGATGACAGCTCTCATAGCAGCGAGGTGAACACTGGCTGACTGCAGAGGCTAAAACATCCAGCAGAGAGGAGTCTCAGTGAGACAACGATGCCAGTTATCAAGCTAAAGTGAAGTGAGCTGTGATTATACCAGAGTAATTAAAGTGGCATCCAAATATGGCTGCAAATTCAGCTCTGGCTGTCCCCACCATGGGTTTCTACCTCCGACTTTATACTTGTTGAAACTGCACTCTGGCAGTCTTGTGCTGTCATAAGCTTTTACCAGCTGTAGTTTGCATATTCACATCTTTATGCGTATCCCTGTGTTTCTCTGCACATGTGCTCCTCCTCAAATGTGTTTTTATCTCGGGCTGAGAGTTGGCACATTAAGCTGGACGCTCCTGCTCGGATTCTCAGGGCAGTACAAGGGTAAACAGAGATAGCTGTTTCCATGCATGTCGGTCCTGTGATAAGACCTTGGGACCTGTGTTACTGTTGCTCAGCCTGCCTGTTATTCTTTAATCTGCTGCTGCGTGCAGTTTCTTTAATGTCACTTTCACACAGCTGATGAACACTTGTGTTTGAAGTGCCAGCTGCAGTCAGTGCACAATGCTTCAGAGTATATGAGAGATTGTAGTGAATTCATGGGTAATTTCTTTTTTATGAGATAAAGTTTGAGACAGAAAATGAGAGAAGGGATGCTGGGACAGCCGGGAGAGCGGGAAAAATGAGAGCGAAACCGCTCTGCTTGCACGAGATACGAGTACATCTGCCACTCCCGTCTCTGCCTCTTTTTCACTTTCCCGCCCACTTTTCTCCCTCTCCCATCCGCCCACCTCTTGCCTCCCTCTCGCTCTCTCCAATCTCATTTCCTGCTGTTCTGTCTTCTATCCAGTCCTGCTGTGTGTCAGTGTATCCGACTAATTCAATCTCCAGTACACAGGCACTCCAGTGTAATGACCCATGACATTCAATTAATGCTTCTTGGTAGGTTAAGTCACCAGTAATTGTATGTGTGTTTGCCTGATGTGCATGTGTGAATCCCTGAGTCGGTGCTGTGTGTATAATCTGGCAAGGGTGACAGCCAGGGTACACGCATTTGATGCCCTCGCATAAAGTAAAAAAACACATTTAAAAAAAACTCAATGAATAAATAAATGTTGGTGTTGATCTCGTGGTCTGTGCAAAAGAAAAAAAAAGAACAGTTATCTTAGTGTGGTTGGGGTTTCTATACTGATGACATATGAAAACCCACAGCTGTCAGTACGGGCTTATTTACTGTACTGTCATTACTCTTCGCATTATCACCATCGCTGCCTCTCGACCAGCTGTCACACTTATAGGATTGGTGTCAAGAGACTGCGGCACGTCCTTTAAGGGGGTTACGTGCGTCTGAGAGACACGGAGTATTCAAACACAGTGACTCAACCTGACACACACGTGAACCTACATGGTGAAGGCAGAGCTAGCAAACACACACACACACACACAAAAATAAACACTGACAAAGAGAGTGGCTAAATTGGTGCTGATACACACAAACAGTTTTGAACACTCACACCCGTGGCCTGCTTTTAGCTTCGCGTGGCCTCTAGCAGATACTTTCAATTTGGATTAGCATAGCCTTTTGGAGCTTTCAGCTCATACTCATTATGACTGTAATCCAGTGTGTATTGTGCATCATCAGTGTCACCGTGGGCTTTCAGTATTTAATTACTAGTCTAACCTGGGTAATCTTCTAGTTATGCTGAAATAACAGTGCATGCAATTTAGAAACATATGCATTTAACACTATAGACTGATTGTTATGTCTTATCATTTATGCTAATCATCCACAGTACACTGCTTAATGTAACACGATCCTTCTGTCGCTCTGAGACCTTCATTAAACACACACACACATTAGGAATGACTTTAATTAAAAGAGGAAACTTTAAATAAAAGTCCTGTAACTTCCACATTAGGGAAGGTCAGGAAGAATGTCTAATTTGGGAAAACTATAGCAGTTCTTTTCGCCCCCCCACATTTACCCTGCTAATCCCATCTTGTCAAACCTATCTGTCATTTTGAAGCATTTGTTTTTCTTCTCTCTCTTGTCCCTGCTCCATTTTCCCCCATTCTACCTCTGTCTTCGGTAATGATCTAATTAAGGCGGGTTTTGTTGCCTGCCCACTGTGTGTAATTGCCACTGGGGTGTGCCTGTACTTCGCTCTGCAATTACCAGCATCATTCTTTTGCTCCCGAATCAGCTAATTAAGCCTTATGGACAGCGAGGTGATTGTAGCCGCATTGAGCGTCACGAGGAGTCAGGAATGCCCGTTCTCTTGTCTCACTCCTGGGACACACAGAAATAGTGGATTTGCAGTGGTTGCCATGGTAGCCATCGCCCTGTCAGATCGTGTGCAGCGACTGTCAGTCAGATGATCGGTGTTTCTCTTTGTGTGTCTGTGTTTATCTGTTCATCTGTAACTGAGACAACAACTTTGCTCTAGGTCACCTCTTCTTTTCATTATTAAGGCTCAGTCTGCACAGGAGGGGACAGGAGGCCAAACAGAGCTTGTCACAGCTCCTGTTTAGGTCCCTGGGTGGACTGGCTGTCATTTTGATTGATTATATTGCCATCTCATGTAATGCTTGCCTTGCAGTATGTCCTCACTCGGCACTGCCTGACACATTTTTCCCACAAACTAGACCACGAACTTACTTCAAAATAATCTCAGCACTTTGTGGTGCAAACATTTGATTTAATTTGGTGCATGGTTGCTTGAAAAGGTGATCAAAAATGACAAGTGGTTAGTCAGTAGTGAGATTCTTCATCCGGGTGACTTTTTTTTTTCAATGTTCTCATCCACACGTCAAAGAAGTCATCACAAATGGGGAAACTACCTCTAGGAAGACAGCGTTTCCATATTCCCACTAGACTTTTATCTTCTTTGAATCTAAATACAGCATCAAAACAAGAAAAATGGCTTTCACTGTTGCACCGTTGCATCCATCGAATCAGCTGTCTGCAGTGACTTGAAACTGAGTGCTAGAGGTATTATAGAATACAGAGCATCAGTGAGGAGTGTAAAACACTCATCTGTAGTATTCATATACTACATATATGGTTGTGGAACTCCTAAAAATAATGAAAATGCTAATTTAAGCCTCTTAGCTACCTCAGGTGTCGACGTTTGAACTCTAGTGCTTATTAAAGCACAGCCTCGGGCACTTATGTGCTATATGTCTCATACATAGCAGGTATCCTCTACAATGCCATAAATTTGCATGGAAATTGCGTGAATAATGTGTGCCTATTTTCTAAATAGCCTTAGAGCTGATATTTGGCTGCTCATGCAGCTGCTCGTGTTCATTTAATATGGATTTGAACTGTGCAACTCACTCAAAGTTGGGCAAATTGCCGTTATTTTTACTGTGAGTATTGGATATTTTATTAGAAGCTTTTAGTCCTTAAAAGTTTTGACTCCACATTCTGAATTGTTTTCCCTCTCACATAGGTCTACTGTGCAATAAACTAATTGTAAAAAAAGAAGTCATAGCATCTCTGGTTTATTGGCTTCTCCATGTGGAACAAATTATGCAAACATTTGTGAGCTTGTCCTCGGTTGTGCTGACCTAAGTGGATCCTAAAGGTTGACGAAAGGCAAATTTAAGCTAATGGGTACAGCGGCACTGCAATTAACTGCAATGTGCTACTAATTTTTGCTTTTTCTTGGCAGACCTAAATGTTTTTCGTCTTCAGTGGGGTACCCAAGACTGTACAATATGTGACTGCATATTTATTTTTAAACATACAATGTGCATCCATTTATCATTTTCCTAATAAAAATAAACTAATGAGGCACAGTAGTTCAATTCAGTTTTATTTAGATAGCACCAAATCAGTTGCTTCAAGGTGTTTTCTATTTTAAGGTGAAGATCCTGCAATAATAGAGAGAAACCCAAAAAATCAGGGGATCCCCATGAGCAAGTGCCTGGCGACTGTGGAAAGGAAAAAAAAAACCCTTTTGACAATATGAAATCTTCAGCATAACCAGGCTCAGGGAGGCGCAGCCATCCAACCTTAGAGTGAGGGGAGGAAGACAAGATAACAGATACACTGTGGAGAGCCAGAGTTGAAATATAACAGTCGTGTGTATTAAGTCTGCCTGTTTTATATATATAAAAAAAATATCATATCTTTAAGAAATTGTTTTGTCTTATTTTGGTGGCTTCACTAAATCAGTGAAATCATATTACGAGAATCTTGGAAAGCAATAACTTCACTGTGAAACATTTTCTGGTCCTTTATCTGCAGAGATCACATGCTTTTGTCTTGGTTTGTTTTGTTTGATTTAACAGAACTGCCATTTTCTTGATATTGAAAAAAGTCCAAAGGCATGATGTAAATGCCATAAATTTACTCTTGCAGAATTTGGTTCTATTTGCATAATAATAGTGGGCGATATTTCAGTTTCTCATGTTTCTCTCTCATTTCTGCTTTTTTCCTCCCAGGCTGTTAGCTCCTACTCTAGCAAACACAAGTAGATGACTGAGAACTCGGCCTCCCATGATGGACAAGAAAAGTGGTGAGTGTCGCCAAGCCTGTAGTTAAACAAGCAATCCTCTTTGCTTCTAACATGTGCAGCAACCTTTTTTAACAACTGTGAGAAGCTTAATAAGTCAGACTCTATTTTTTGCTTTTATTCCAATATATAATCTAGTTCATGACATAAAAGGTGACATTTTTATCTCGCTGTTCCTTTCATGTGGCCAAAAACAGCTATGGGCTTATTTCCTTCAGGTGATAACCACCCCGTCTCATACTGCATTCATAAGTTGACACAGCATGAGCAGCATTTTACATGCTGATTAGTTTGTTTTGGCGCAATCACTGCATGATAATTACTTCCCAGTAAGTGATCGGGTTTTACATAATGAAGCACTGTGTGTTCGGCACAGTACAGCCTGGTTGCACGAGGGGGTGAAAAGAATTAATAATGCTGATGATGTGTGATTTGGTTCATGTTCTTATTGTAAACTAATTGCACATGTTTAGTTCTTTCATATCGGATACTACAGTTTTACTATGACTAGTCACTGAAGTATGAAAATAAGCACCAACTAATGACTTATTTCATTAATGAATCATTTGATGTTAATTCTTACAGCCAATGGCTTTCAGTCCAAGGCCAGTGAGGGTGGTGTTCAAAGGAAGCAGCTGCCCTACTCAGTGGAGACTCCCTATGGCTTCCACCTGGATCTTGATTTCCTCAAGTATGTTGATGATATTGAAAAAGGCAACACAATCAAAAGGGTCCACATTCAGCGCAGGGTAAAGGGCCCACCTAAATTCAGCACTCTGCCCAGAAATTTTAGTCTTCCTGGGCATGGAGTAAGGCCTCCCCCAAAGGAAAAGGACAGTACTTGGTCTGGGACATCTACCCTGGGTCCCAAACCTAAATCACGAGTGACAGAGGTTCAACAGATCTTTGACTTTCGAGCAAATGAAGGCGTGATTTCCAGCCAGAGCAGCAGGGGGACCACAAGTCAAGGAACTGGCTATGTTTCAACTAAACCCAAAGATGAAGTAGGCGCGGGGGCTCGCGGTGCTGAAGACAAAACTGGGGGAATTCAGATTCAGAGTCGTCCAAATCTGCTCAGAGCATCGAGCATGCCCATCACGCTACAGCAGCGTAAGAGTTCAGATTCAAGCAGTCCTGACCGCACCTTGGGAACACCAGAAAACGGCTCAACGGAGAACATGTTCCGGGCTTCACCAGACGTAACAGAAAGACGCTGTGTTCCCCAAGATCGAGCAGGTCTTCACCAGCAGATTACTGTTGCACTGAAGCGGGTCAGAGAGCTAGAGGAACAGGTCAAAACCATCCCAGAACTGAAAGCTCAGATCTGCTCTTTGAGGGAGGAGCGGGAGCAGCTGCTTCTTCAGCTACAAGCACAAGCCAAGGCCCAGGCTTCCAAATTATCTGCTACA
Source organism: Simochromis diagramma (assembly GCF_900408965.1). Classification (NCBI taxonomy): domain Eukaryota; kingdom Metazoa; phylum Chordata; class Actinopteri; order Cichliformes; family Cichlidae; genus Simochromis; species Simochromis diagramma. The sequence goes on along the minus strand of NW_024387444.1, from coordinate 65,753 downwards.
GTACCAACAGGTTACGATTCTAGGACAAATAATCAATCGCAAGGACAGAGACCTTCACAGGAGATGAAGTTAGTCCTAAAGACTCAACCCACTGGACGTTTAGAAGACACAAGTCTTGGGCCATCAAACCAAGCTGCAGGGAAGGAGAAACAAGGTGAGACAGAGAAAACTAACGTGTTACTATCTGAAGTGGAGATCTCGGCACAAGGAGAAAGTAGCATGTCGTCAGCACAAGAAGTGGAGAGACAATCACTGCAGCTGGACATACTTGAAAAACAAAAAGAAACAGAGAGTCCACTGGGACAGACAGTGCAAAAACTGCCACGAGACATTTCAGGGGAGGAATTACTATCTATCACAGTGGCTTTAAAAGAAACAGAGACTGCAGCAAAAGAAGGAAAACCAAAGGATCCAGATGATATGCAGAAGTTGCAGGAGAAGCTAACAGTACTAGAGGCTAAACTTATTCAGGCTAGCCAGGAGCTAGAGAGCACTAATGCTCGTTTGAAACAGCAAATAGAGGAGAACAAGCTAAAAGAGGAGAGAATACTACAACTGAGTGAGGGAACGAGAGTGGAGGTTTGCACCGCACACGAACGTCCAAGAAGAGAGAGCATTGACACAGGGACAGTGACAGAAAGGATAGATTTTACCCACCAAGAAACAGAGACAGAATCGCCTGGTACTGTAGATCAGGGGACAGACACTGATAAAATCTGCATTGAAGTGTGCATACCAAAACAAGAGACTAAAAGTACAGATCAAGGACCAGTGACGGGAAAAGCTGACACGCATGACCAGGAGACAGAGATGGAGGCGGCGATAACAGCGACAAGTCCACCGAGGCCCAGAGCCAACAGCATGGAACGAGGCACACTAACCGAGAGCATCATCACCCTGGATCAGATGACCGAGACCCCCGTGGCCGAAAGGGTAAACCAAGTCACAGAAACAGAAGGCGAGATGGTGACGGACCATCCTCACAGACCGAGGGCCAGCAGTGTTGACAGAGGGACAGAGACAGAAAGGGTGGGCACTGTGGACAGAGTGACAGAGACAGAGGCAGCCCAGAGAGCAGACCAGCAGACTGAGACAGAGATGGAGAGACGTCATGACAACAACCCAGCCAGAGGTGTAGAAGCAGAGAGTCAAGTGAGTGAGAACACAGGCAGCCAAAGAGACGAAGTCGTGGTGAGCGAAAGAACAGAAGACAGGGAAACATACGAAAGAATTCAAAGAGAGAGTGAACGTTTAGTTGCTGAGGTTTTATCAGAAAGCTCAGCGGCAGCTGTAGAAAGCATAAAAACTTTAGATGTTGTTAGAAAGAATGAAGAGTGCGCTAGTTCGGCTGCTAAAGCAGAAGAAAATAAGATTAAAGTGAGTTCTGAACAAGATGACTCAGAAACAAAAGAAATTACAGAAGTGGTTGAAACAAGACCAGCTGCCCTTGAGACTACAGAGAAGAAAGAAACAGGAGCCGGGGAGGTTATGTCTGCAGCAGTCAAAGAAACTGTAGCCGCTGACACTGTTGCAGTAACTGAGGGGAATTCAGCTGTGAAGACAGCAGCTCCTGTAAGACCACAAAGAGGCAGGAAACCCTCAGTGGAGCAAACTCAGCCGTCACCTCCTCAACTTCAGGTGGTGCCTGTGCGTCCTCGTAGGGGATCCAGTGAAACTCAGACCCAGCCGCAGACGAAAACCCAGCCCCAGGTGCAGGAACAGAGTGCAGCTCAGCTTGAAGCTCGGTCCCCAGAACAGCTCTCTGAAACACAGGTAAAACATCAAACACCGTCTGTGCCTCAGGTTGAGGACCACACTATAGCAAAGAAACCTCCTGGAGGGTCTGGAGAGAAGCAGTCTGAATCTCGGCTTCAGTCTGAGACTCAGGCCGTGTCTCCGGGCTCTAGTGAAGTCCAAGTCAGGCCTAAATCAATACAAGCGCAATCTCAAACTTCTGCACCTCGGCGGGACTCAAAAGAGCTGAAAGCACCGCAGAGGGTGTCTGGTGCATCACACACTCCTAGACGGGGATCGGGAGAAGCCCAGACCCAATCACCTCGCCAAGCGTCAAGCGATGCTCAAACTCAACCTCAGGGTTCACGTAGAAGCTCCAGTGAGGCTCAGGCCCCTCCGAAAGATGCCAGTGAGACACAGTCACTGCGCAGAGGCTCCAGTGAAGCAGCTCAGCGCCGTGGCTCAAGCGAAGCCCAGGGTTCACGTCGCGACACCGGGGAGGCCCAGGCTCCTCGAAGAGGCTCCAGCGAATCACCAACATCGCCTGCAGCTTTGGGTCAAGTTGTAACTCGGATAACGGGGCTGCTAGGAGAGCAGTGGGCACATCTCGGAAGCAGCTCTGGCACTCAGCAAACAGCCAGCCAGCAGGAGAGCGCGAGCACACAGAAAAAGACGACAGGGAAAAGAGCAGAGGCTGGAAAGGCAACGTCAGCCAAGCCAGCGGGGAAAGCAGCCCCAGCAGCAGCAGCGACAGGGAAACCAGCGGGGAAACCTGGTACTTCCAAAATGAGCTCCATTCAGAGCCAACTGGTCAGCTCCCTCAGTGTCCTCTCTGCCTTCTACTCCCCAAGCCAGAAAGCGGCTGCTGCCAGCAAACAGCAAGAACAAGGTAGGCCCGTGGTTCATCTGTCTGATAGCTGTTCACCTATTTGTATTAGCTAAAGCCATTTCTCTCTTATAGTCACTGAATAAATCCTTTCAAGGAGCATAATGATGCATTAGCCATGCCGCTTCATTACAACATGTCCCTTATGATCTATAATCGTCATGAAGTATTATAAATGTGTACAGCTCATTAGCCTGAAACATTGACTTCTCTCCCTAAAAAGAACTCCTGCAGAAACAGCCAAACATTTTCAGTGTGGTTAGACAAACATCCATGGTTTCACTTGTATAGGCGCATCTTACCCCTGCAAACTCTTACAAATGGTGTGTTCACAGCACAGATTTTTTTCATTGCAACTTGAAACCACACTGCTCCCATTCAATTACTGGGAACATTATACTCAAGTTGATATGCTGTCAAATTATCACTTCTCCTGCTTCTATGAATAGTACTGTACTACAAAAGTACTACAAAAGTTTTAGTGTGCCTTAGTCATGAAATTAGATGCTGTAATAGGATCGCGATAGAAATAAATGACATTGCTTAACTTCTTTTAAGGTTAATATCTTGAAATTGATGTGCCTCTTCTTTCTGGAGAGCGCAGGCATTGTTAATATAAGACATATTACGCAGAGCACAAAATACACTGAGCACTGTTGCTACAGTAAATGTCAGTTTTACTCTGAAGTGCAGAGTGGAGGAGGGGTGAGGGATGGGGAGCTGGGAATAGGCATTTTTTTCTGTTATATACAAGAGTGGAAAAAATCACACATTACTAAAAACTGTCAAAATGACATGGTTCAGTGACCTTCAAGAGCACACGTACACAGTTCTTGTTCCCCACAATATATGCAAAGACAGAATCACACGGCAAAGTTCACACGTGTGGTTAAGCATCTGTTTACAGTACACAGTCAAATGGATCCTTAAACACCGGTCCTCACACATATATCAAACAGATGACGCCTCTCTCTTCCCTCCCCTGATATGTCTCTCCTGTTTCTGGTCATGGTACTCACTCGCTCAACTATCACACACATATTTTATTTTCAAAGTTCATCTACAGTTCAGTGCCGGGAGCACAGTGTGGTACAGGAGTGTTTTTAAGTCAGGTTTGAGATGTGTGTATTTCAGACCCATTTCTGAGGTGCCTATGGCTGATGTGAAGTTTCCCAGTGTGGCCTTTTAAACGTCTTATCATCTTCTGTGTGTGTTAAAAAGAAACGCCTACTGCTGCATTGAGGAATTCACTCATTCTAGTCAATCTGTGCCTTGAGTGAAATATCTCTGACAAAGCGAAGGAGGGTTAAATCACACAACTAATTTATTTATTAGGAATTAGGAAAAGGATATTTTCAAATTTCAAGTATGTTTCTAACCCTCCTCTCCATGTTGCTCTCCTGGGAGGTACTAGATCTAAAAGCATCATTCTTCTTAGATGGTGGTCCCTGGGAATTTTTTTTAAACTGGTATTTTTTGGCTCAAAGCTACGGTCTTGTGTCCTTGCATAAAACATTACAGATACTCTGCACCATGTCTGCTGTCACGCACAACTGAGACAGCTATACTGGGCTCACAGCCAAAGGGAGTCAGCATAAGAGCCCACACAGAATCAATTCCTGGGCAGTTACATACATAAATGGGCCCGGCAGAGTCAAGGTTGGATGTTGTCAATAAGGTGTATAGTCTTGACCTGTATATATTTCCATGGAGAATACTTCGAGGCCTTAGTGTGTACTTGGAAAGTTAAATCTAATTAAAAACTGAAGTATGTGCTTTAGATTTCAGTTCAGCAGTCTTAATTGTTGTCTTTGTATAGAGTATAGCAAATGGGGCTCTAGCTTTTCTGTTCTGTGTTAACACAAGCTTTCCACATCATTTGATTGGCTGTACTTACTCGTTGTTTTTTTCCCAATATCTTCCAGGCTCAAAATCACTGACATTCACATACAGACACAAGAGCACACAGAAACAAGCAGACAGACATACTTATAACACTAGCCCAAAGAAATACAGTCGCCGTTTGCAAATTGTTGTTGTCTGTTACCTAATGAGATAAAAGTCAATAACAATGTAAATGTAAGTGTACTATGTGCAAATGTAAATATAAACAAAATACAATGATTTACAAATCTCATCAACCCATATTTTATTCATAATGGGATGTAGAAACCATATCAAATGAAACATTATTAGCTCATTTTGAATTTGATAGCAGTAACGTGTCAAAAAAGTTCAGGTAGGTGCAACAAATGGCTGGAAAAGTAAGTGGTACTAAAAAAAAGAGCTAGAGGAGCATTTTGGGACTAAAGTTTATAATAAACTTGTGTGTAACATGATTGGGTATAAAAAGAGCATCGCAGAGAGGCAACATTTTACCAGTTTGCAAAAAAATTGCATCTATAAATTGGAGAATGATTTCAGAATAATGTTCCTCAATGCTAAATTGCAAAGACATCATCTACAGTGCATAATATTATCAAAAGATTCTGCAAATTTGGAGAAATCTCTGTGCGCACGGGACAAGGCTCAAAATATTGGTTGCTTGATGCTTGTGATTGAGGTGGCAGACCTTTAAAAACAGGCATGATTCTGTCATGGAAATCAGTGCATGGGCTCAGGGACACTTCTAGAAATCTTTGTGAACACAGTTCATGAAGCCATACGCAAATGTAGGTTAAAACTTAAGAAAGCTGTGAACATGAATCAGAAACGTCACCATCTTCTCTGGGCCAAAGGTCATTTAAAATGTAATGAGGAAAAGTGGAAAACTGTTCTGTAGTCAGATGATTTAAAATGTGAAATAAAGGATACCGCCTCCTCCGTACTAAAGAAGAAATGGACCTTTGGGCTCATTATCAGTACTTAGCTCAAAAACCTGCATCACTGATGTTATGGGGCTGTATTTATTCTAACCATAAGCCTGTAAAGGTGACAGATCTTAAAACACTGAGACAGTGTGAAGTCCTCTGACTCATATCACACTGTTTAGTTGTGAGGATGTTTCAAATAACTTGAACTTGAGCACACACACAAAATATACATGCACACACCCAAATTCCACAGAAACCCTATTAATTTTTACTTTCCTCATTTTTATTTTTCATCTTCCCCTCTGCCTCTCGCTCTGTCCTCCTCTTCACTAGGTCTCAAATCCATCATGAAGAAAAATGGTGCAGCAGGCAAGCAGGGGAACAAGGGAGCCAAGAAAAACCTGAAGTTTGTGGGGGTGAATGGAGGGTAAAATCTTCTTTTTAGTCATCGTCCAATCTCTTTGTGATTTATATCTTTGTGTGGGCTGAAATGTGTTTTGTGCACTTATATTTTCATGCTTTTGTCAGTCTTCATCCTTATAGGAAAAATAATGTGTTGCCACTTCTGATTAATGTAAAAAATCCCCTTTTATCATGATTTAGTTCATTAAAAGTATTTGTTATTAGGTTTGATGTGTTACTGTATGCAAAGGGGCTTCAAGTTTGATGGATTACCCACAAATGTATTTTTCAATGTTGTGGTTAATCCACATAACCACACATTATGTGAAAAAATTCAGAAAGAGCAAAAGATACAGGATTGTCTGAGAAATTTGATTTGATGTTATTTGATTTCTTCATCTTTGTGTGTAGAAATCCACAGGCGACAGTTTGGATTTTCATGCAGCTGTATTTCAGGCTACATGAGGTCTATTCGTAACAAACACTCTTTTCATTCAAGACAAAAAACTGTCTGTGCAGCAGTGTTAATCTTTTGTCATTTAGCCATGTATGCGTCAGCTTTGTCACTGTTTTAAACTTGGATATTAAGCTGTACTTCAGACATCTGCTTCTTGCTGTTTGTCAGGCTCACTAAAGACACGTTGTCCTGAATCTGACCTTGCTGCTGCTTCTGCTGGTGTGCTAATATGCCTGCATTAATGTGTGTTTAGATTATGTGATATGCATGCATAGTTTCTGTTGATGGCACCTAGGTGATTGTGCTAGCGTGCTTATGTCAGCATTTGCTGATGCTGGTTGAAGTGTGTGTGTGTGTTTATGAATTTAAAGTATGGGGATGGCAGTGGTTCTCAATTTTTTTCTGGCATTGCTCACACAGTGCAATTTTCTGTTATTAAATCTAAGGAAGGAATTGTATTTTAGTGAAATAAAACTCAAGGGCAGTTCAGTAATTCAGTTAAGTGGTTTTTCTCTCTCAATTATATAACTTCACTATACTTAAATGTTTTTCAGGCTTTATTGACCTGAAAAATTCTTCATAAAGAATATCTTTACGGTGTCATCTTTAAGATGCTTTGCAGACTTTGTTGTGCTGCTGCTCAAGTGGTTAGCTGCTAGTGGAGTGAGAGGCTTCTTGTCTAAGCTGCTGTGCTGGTATCAGTAATATTGCAAAGGGGTATTTAATGTGTTAGCAATTTTTTAGCATCGATTAGCATCCGCGTATCCTGTTCTTTAAACAACTAAACTAACTTTATCTAAACTACTGGAAAAGGGAAAAAAGTACCACTGTGTTTTCAAAGTTTTGTTATTGAGAAGATAAGTATTGGTTCTGGTGATTTACCTACTAATGAGGTAGACAATCACAAAGCAGGAAAAGCAGGAAAACTACAAGATATGAGAAAACTAACCTTCAAAGTAAAATTTGGGCACAAAGACTTGCTATAAAGTTGCATTTGTTCTTAGGTCATGCTTACAGCATGATTTCATATCCTGTTGTGGTCGTTTACAGTATTTCTCATCACTTACGTAAAAAGTTTCTGTTTTAAATTCCTGGCTATTTTAATCTCCTGCATATGACGGAAATGGCTGCCATGCATAGCATTTGTTTTATTCCCGTGTTCCTGCTCTTACATTCCTGGGCTTCACTGTTTTATGACCTGCTCACCTTTGCAGTGTTTTTGCAGACTGTTGTGGTGTAGTCCATTCTTTCCTCCCTTCAACACAATGATCTGCAAACATACCCACATTCAGAAGAACACGTAACAGATTTTTTATGGTATTGCGAGAATCTATTCCTTATAAACTTGGACTAATATGTTTAATAAATTAGATTATATAAAACTTTTTGACATCTAGTGTACATCTCTTTTGGTTTCGTTTCAACCTCTATAAATATTTGACCATTTCCATCTTCCGCCCACCCAATCCTGAAATATGCAGATGTTATTTATAATGAGGCAAACATGTCAGGCAACAATATTTTCTCTGACTATCTTTAGGCTTCTGCCCACAGCAGGAAGTGGTCTGCTGTTCATACTTCTTCTCTTTGTATAGTCTAACCTATCTCTGCTCTCCCTTGAGCTCCTCTGGAATCTCGAGAATGCTGTGGCCCCTGAACGTCTCTTGTGGTGTCTCAGTTTGTCTCTGTGTGTCTACAAGAAGTCTGAATCAGTGGTATTCAGTATAACCTTATCTGATCACTGGCCTTACAGAGGTGACTTGATGATGCGCCCCAGTAATCACACTTATATACATGCTACTCCAGCAGCCTCTGCAGCATATCGTTAGCCTTTTCTCAACGAACAAGGTTGTATGTTGTTCAAGGCTGCTTATGTTTGTGCTCAAACATGTCTGTGGCTTTTTATGTATGTTTAAATTATGTTTATGTTAGGATATGAGGGCAAGGCTGCACAAGGCAAACATCTTTTTCATCTCACTTGTGAAGTCTAGAGGGGAATAACCTGTTAGTATTTATCCTGTCTTGCCTGGAGCTGACTTAACATTGACTTAATATTAGTTTTACCTGCTTAGACATTTCCTTAGTGATGCTGCTAGTGCTGTACAAACTTAGCTTTACCTTGTGGAATGATTTGAATGATTTCTGTGGAGCTGTTATAGAATCTGCCGTCATCTTTATTATGTTCTCTTTAAGATATGAGACGACATCCAGTGAAGAGTCCAGTGGAGATGAGAAGTCAAAGGTGGAGGTAGAAGAGGAAGATAGCTCAGAACCAGAAGTGGAGAAGGAGCCTGAGAAGGAGCCTGAGAAGGAGCCTGAGAAGGAGCCTGAGAAGCAGCCAGAGGAGGGAGCAGAAGCCCAGAGAAAAGATGCAGAGGTCCCAACTGAGGGAGGAGGTGCTGTGGCTAAAGAGAAGGAGACTGAAAGAGGTCTGCTGGATCCAGAAAGTAGCCAGGAGCTCCTGGAAGAGCAGGCTGGAGGGTGAGACCGACAGCAGAGCTTAAATTATAATCTTGAGTTACCGTGTTGCACTTTATGTGTTTCTCATAAATGTAACTGAGGATTGGGTCTGCTATGATACCAAATGGTTTCTCCATGAACTGCTATTTGGTATTATTTTACAAATATAGAACAAAAATAACCACATTTGCAGAATTTGCTAGAAGCAGTGTTGGGTTGTTACTCAAAAAAGTTGTTGCACTTGTTACTTGTTACACTACTCATTACTTTTTTGCAATGACCAGAAACAAATTGGCACTTAATTACCAGTTATAGAAACCTCAGTCTACAGTTCCACAAACCAGCAAATATACTTATGTTAAGGACACAATACATAGGATCATTCTTTTACTATTTATGAGCACAAAACCATCAACACAAAGCAAAAATGAAAACCAGCCAAAAAGGCTTTAAAGCAATCACCAGAGTAATTCTACTGTACAAACACATACAGTGAAAAACTGAGGCTTAAAGCTGCTTTTGTTACTTGTTGAAGTTCAGGCTCTGGCTGCAGGACTGGGGTCAGCATGCATTCAGCTTATATCATATAAATATCACTTTGGGTTTTTCATTACCTTTGCTGACATATCTGTGCAGAGCCAAGCTTTTGTTATCCTTGTTATGCTCCTGTTTTTGCCCTGGAGGCAGTTTGCACTTCACCATTGTACACCTAAATGCCCATATCTCCACTCCTGAAGAGCTCTAGACCGCTCCACAAGTTTTCTCCCCCTGCACGCAAACTTAAATTAGCTGATTGTAGTGCAAGTTTTTCACTTTATTTCCCTCATTTTATGACTACAGCCAGCATAAATATATTGATGGATCAAGCTTAGATTTTTTCTGGTTTATGCTACTTAGTTATCACAGGCACTGTGAACGGTACAATATTACCTTTACACCCTGAAAGAAAAAACAAATTCACAACTTATCAATTAACAAAGCAGTTGCCAGTAAATCAAGCTATATAGAGGTTTGTTGGCCATTATAAAAAGAGCTGTGCTATACTAAATGGTATCTTTATCTTTAAATGATTAATCTTTAAATTGACAATGCTGTATTAAACATTTATTTCGACACCGACAGCAATACGTAACCTTTTAAAAAACCTATCAACACCTTGATCAAACTACTGAAGGCTCAGATTCAAACTGTTAAACTTCTGAATTTATATCGCTGGTAAATACTTAATTTTAAACACAAGATGGTTTTTAGTGTTAAATGTTACTAAATATTTATGTGTGTAAATTCTCTAAATAGAGACTGCATTCTCTGCTCACAGGTACAAATATTGGAACAGTCATTCGTATGCAGCCTTATCTGATATAGTTGGTATAGGACAGGCGCTGAATAATGCTTCATGCATGCACCGGAGGCATTACATTGGGACTTTGACTTACATGCATGGGAATTCAGTTAATACACACTCATGCTTTTTTAAATCTTGTGCACATTCATCGCCATAAATGTGTTTGTAATATATATACACACTAAACTGACATTTCAATTCAATTCAGTTTTATTTATATAGCGTCAAATCACAACAACAGTCACATCAAGGCGCTTTATATTGCACAGTAGATCGTACAATAATAAAATGGCAACATTTGTCGCCACAAGTACACTGTAAGCTTCACACAAGCACACACATATTCCAACTTGCAACTAAACTCCTTGATTAAGGGTGCTCAATAGTCACACAGACGTACTTTGTTCTAGGACAAAGCAAATAACTAGCAGTGTTGTCTTCCCTGTCATTGACTGATCACTTATCAGTCTCAGGTATGCAGACAGGGCTGATGGCCATGGGCCCAGGCAGTGAGGAGAAAGCAGGACTTATATTAACTCATCATTCAGCACCTGTCTGATCATTCCTGTGGGTATGTGCAGGATGTGCTTCTATATGTGTATAGGTGTTATAGCTGGAAAGCTAGTACAGGTCACATTGTGACCCACTCAGGCTTGATGCTCAGTTTGCGTGATGGATGGCCAGTTTGAGCGCTCTCTGGATATTAATGGGTGGTGAATCAGAGCAAACTGTAACTGTTGAGGTTTGCGTGTGCCATCAATGTGTCAGACTGTTGAGTGATGTGAGTAAGCCACGGAGGCGTGCAAGCCATTTTTTCTTGTATTTTCTTGTTATCATTTCTGACAGAATTTAGACATGAACCACAGAAGCTGGCTTGGCCATACTTAATCCCTGCTGTGTTGTATGGTTTTGGTTTTCAGGGGAAAAGTCGACAAGGGGTTTATAGACGCATGCCTTTATGTAAAGGACCGCATGGAGGAGGTTTCATCCCCAGATAAAGAAATGGTAAGGATTTCTTTGATTGGACTTAATAGAATCGAACCCCGCTTTACTATGGTAAGTTTTTGTTTTTCCATTGTTTTCTGTCTCTCTCCTCAGCGCCAGGTTTTAGTGGTGCTCTACCAGGAGTGGTTCAGAGTCTCCAGTCAAAAAGACTCACAGGCAGATACTGTCAGATTATACCTGCGACAAGTGGGGATGACCACACCCACTCTCCTGCCATATGTTGTTAACTTGACAGACGGCAATGGGAATATGGCTCTTCACTACAGCGTGTCACACTCCAACTTCCCTGTGGTCAAACTGCTGCTGGATACCGGTGAGACGGAAAGGCACACAGAACGACAAATCCAACTAAAAAACTAAAAGATTATAACTGTGCAAACGTTTTGTTTCTCATCTCTTTTACTCACTCCATCACTTTCTGTGTACATTCAGGCCTGTGCGAAACAGACAATCTCAATAAGGCAGGCTATACTCCAGTGATGCTGGCTGCTCTGACGGCTGCTGAGAGCCCCGATGATCTTGAAGTGGCACAGCAACTGTTGAAAGTGGGAGATGTCAACGCACGCTCCAGACAGGTGTGTATACAGACGGCAGTTGCACTTAGACGCTGGATGAACTAAAAATAAAACGGATATCAAACAGTTTGGTGTGTTGTACAAATAAAATAAAATAGAAAAAGGAAGTAAATACATGTCCTCAACTGCAAGACATCCTTTAGTGGAGACCATACAGGAATCATGAAAAGGACTGCAGAAGCAAATCAAGGTCACCAGAACGAAAATTTATGCATGTTTGTATAACAAGTTAATGTACTATTTAACTCTTTCTCTCTCTGTCTGCATGTAAGATATACATATCTTCCCATCATTCCTGCCCTCTCACTGTTTAATTCTAATCTCTGTTTTTCTCACTCTTTTTCTAGGCGGGCCAGACAGCACTCATGCTTGCGGTGAGCCATGGCCGCGTTGCCATGGTGAAGCTGCTCCTGAGCTGCGGCGCGGATGTAAATGCCCAGGACCGCGAGGGCTCAACGGCCCTGATGTGTGCCAGCGAGCACGGGCACACGCACATCGCTCGCCTGCTGCTGGAGACAGGTCGCTGTGATACCAGCCTCAAAGATAAGGTATAGCTTTAGGTTGTGCAGTTAAAATCAGGCCATTTAGTGGCTTGTTGTAAACTTGTAGATGTTTTACTTCTCGTTTATGAGACTTTCAGCAATTAATTTCAGCACGTAATTCTTCGCTGTTCGCATTCGACTAATGGTCACATGGCTTTTACCACCTGGTTCGCTCAAAAATGCAGACTGTGGGCTCTCAGTAAGGTTATAGGGATATGGGAACTGATGGCTGGCCCACACAAAGTAGATTGATTGTTCAGCCTGGTGCATTGATTTCTCCAGTTTGTAGATTCCCCAGTCAGAGAGTGATCACATCATGGCCGGTGCTTTACGCTGCCGAAGCACTTCTGTAATGAGAGCAGTCCTAGAAACACAGAGGCAAATGGACTGGCTGCGTTAAATGGAGAGCAAAGACACTTAGTGTCCTGTGGCAAAAACAGGATGGATGCAGGTGTGGAGGTGAGTCTTTGTAAATGCCACAGGAAGAGTAGCAACAGTGTTGCAACAAACACCGTGCTGCGTCTTACCCCAAAACAACATTAAAAGTAGGCACCGTATGTGATACAGAACATTTATGCTCATGTCTCAGGATGTGGCCTAATAGAATTAAAAGAAGGAGGAAAAAACACAAAGGTAATCTGCAAAAATATTCTTGCAGAATCCTGACATTGCAGATCTGTCAGCTGTATCATTTGACTGACGTCTTGGCATCAAGTGCATTTCTTAAACTGTAAGGAGATGTGCTTGCAAGTGATTGCATTCTGAAGAGCGTTTGTAGCAGCGGGTTGGGGAGATTGTTATCCGTAAGGACGCAAGCACCGATAAGCGTTCTTATTTCTGATAATTGCTGGTAGAGCGCGACTTGAGTGCTTGCCATAAATCCTCGCACGGTACATAATTACAGCACAAGCCCGACAGCGTTTATTTATTTTACTTTGCTGCATTAAAAAAACAACAACATTGTTGTAATCTGTGCATATTAATTTTTAAAAATATGCTTGCAAGAAAATAAAGATGATCAAATAAGTAAGTAGGTGACAGTGGCAGTGATTAGATATTTGAGTGCATTTTCAAGAGATCAATCACATACTGGTCACAGTGTGTTATCCCTGTCGCTACTTTATCATATTGCCTGTGCAATAAGTAACAACACAAGATGAAAATACACAAAAAAATACTCTAAATATTCTTACATATGTTTCATAAGCAAAATGCAAGGTTTACCTGTATTAAGCTTAACATCAATACAAAACATCCCAGGCTTAAAACCTTTATTATTTCAGAGACAATTGCTGTAGGATGTAAAAAGGGTTTATTAGTATACAGAGTCAGGGCAGGTTCAGCATGCACCATACTCCTGATGTTCAGTTACTAGAGAATATGTTTAGCCCAAAACAACACTGCCACTGTGTGGTTCAAAAAAGTCACTGCAGTGTTTTGAAACGTCTGGTTTTTTTCCCCCCAGAACGGTCAGACGGCTCTGTTGGTGGCAGAAGGAGCCTCTCAACAAGACATAATTGACCTTCTGAAGGCCAACGCTGAGGTCCAAACGTCTGAGTCCACAAGCACCGCAGACCTCCTCTGAGTCAGAGTTCTCCAAACCATCCCAGCTCGCCATTCAACCGCTCAACTGCTCTGTTTCCGTTAACCGTGGCCGCCAACGTGGGGAGAAAACACTGAAATAAACACACGGTGGTACCGCACACATCATAAGACGTGGCAGGAGCTTTTCTTCCACGTCTATGCCAGTAATGCTGGTGGGTGTCGATGGATATGCTGCATCAACCGCTCAGGTCCACAGCTGAGGGTCCCGACAGCCTGATGAGAAGACGTTTCCACAGTGTCATGTGTGACTGACGGGATGTTAAGTAGGACACAGGGTGAGACTATAAAGCAGGACAACACATTGGGCGGCCTAGCAAGTGGACAGAGAGAGCCTCTGAACTGCTGCTTCCTATCATCAGCTAACTCTTAAAGCAAAATACTAAGCACATGACCTACCTTTGCAAATATAGAATATGAAATAATACATTATTTCTATTTTTTTCCCTTTCATGACATTGAAATCAGTCTTTACATATTTGGACATAAGCCATTATTGAGGACATACTTTATGTAGAATAGATTATAATCACAAAAACTGTATTTTCTACTGCACTTTTTTTTAAATTGTTGATGTGTTTCGTAAATAGTCCTCTATAATATTGGTGTCCAGATGAAATTATATATCTCCGAAAAGCATTCATTAGGAATTTAAATAACAGAATATAACTTATAACAGAATATATTTGACATTCAGTGTATCGTTTTTGCCGTAGTACCCATCGCTTTTCACATGTGGGACATGGGTGCTCATCAGCTGTGTGTTAATGAGAAACAAATCCTTTCTGTGGGACATTAAACTATTTTTTATAACCACAACATGACCAGGCTGAAGAAAGACAACGCTCTTCTGTTATGAAGATTGTACTGCATGCCAATACGTTTACTCCCCCTACTGGCTGTCTTATAGTACTAAACAGCAGTATGTTGTAGTACTGTCTGTTCTCATAGCGACTCTCTCTTTCTCTGCATCTCCCGCCTTCAGTTCAAATATATTGTATGCCTTGTTCGCCTACTCGTTTTAAAATCAAACCATGTATGCAACTGCTACAAAATGCACAATGAATGTCAGGCTGGCTGTGACACATTCCAGGAAATTAATGTAGCAAGTTTAAATACACTGGCATGGGCTTTACGACTAACAGACACAGACTGTCAGTGGATGTGGCAGACATTGGAATGAGTCTGGTTATATATATTACGCGTGGCAAGACACATCGTCTCGTCCTTGCTTTCGTGAGGTCTCATTTCATAAACAGTAAGACAACATGGTAAATCTGACCCGAGGTTTGAAGGTAGGGCTGGGACTTGGGTTTGCGTTTTAAGAAGCAATAGCAATTGAATACTACCTTACTGTCAGTCATAAAGTAGGTCGAGTGAGTGACCTTGGTCGAGCCTTAATCAGAAAACAGAAGACATAAGATGTTTTCCACAGTGTTGATGTTTTTGTACCGCAAACCTACGTTCGTATTCCTGAGCTAATATAAAGCAGGAGTAGCGGTCTTTAAAATAAAGTTTACAGTTTCCCACTCAGTGACCGCTGCTGATGTCAAACAGTCCCGTATGTTTACAGTTAAATGAAATGCTGAAATGATACAACAGAATGGCATAAAATGATCTGTAATATAACATTATTATTATTATTAATTTTAGATAATTCATGTAGTTCATGGACTGCAAAGGAAATAGGGGGAGTAAGCCTAAATTAGAAAAGAAAATTGATAGGCAAATCGATCAAGTTCATTGTAAGCCTCTCTTTTCACCTGATTATGATCATATTTATGACTACTCTGATCTTTGTTCTCTTTTTTAAAGAGTTGGAGGTGGGATTTAAAGGGGAATACCACTTACTACTTTAACAACTGCCATATATGTGACCTATGACCATGATCCAGTCTGAATTTACAAAAGAAAAAAAGCTACACTCCAGACAGCTAACAAAAGGAAACGCTGAACATTTTTCTAGCATACAGACAAATCAAACCTATCAGCTGTTATTATCATTTATTAATAAAACTGGATTAGCAGTTGAATATTTTGGCCATAGTGATACATCATGTCATTGGAATACATTACCATTTTGTCTTAATTGGTATTAATTTGGGGGGTTTTTTGCAGTGGGGTTTGTCATTCTAGTTAATGTTTTCGGACACAAATATAAAAATATGTAGACTGACCATGACGCAGGACTCATTTTAAATGAAGTATATTATATAGATCTATATACTTTGACTTATATAGTACATTTACACAAGAAAATACCTTTTTTCACACTGACTTAGTAATCAGATAAGTATTTGTGGGGGCTCACAAAGTAGCACAGGTTCTCTCCACAACGACGCTGCATTCACACAACATCAGTAAATCTCAATGTTAACTCTGTGCAGCGCATCTGATCATCACTGACTGTCTGTGTATGAAGGAACAAAAATAAGAGTCTCTGTACAGCCGTAGCTTCCTGCATTGCAGACAGCCAAAGGACGATCGAGAGGGCGCTGCGAGAATTATCTGGTGAATCTGGTCTTCCGTGCCTGCGTATAAGTCTCTATGAAAATCTATATGTTTAATCCCCTGTGACCCAGATATTATAAGGTTTCACATGAGCACCAAAGAATTGAAACCAAATCTGTTTCACACGGGACTAAATATGTATGTTATCTGTTCCTGTAAACCCAGCCAAATATATGTATATGTACATACAGTATTGTGAAAAGTATATAACAAGTATTGTCTGACAGTTTGCTCTAAGATTACAGTATTTATTCCAAATGCTATATTTTTTATCGTATAATATACCTATGTATGCATGGACAAATATTCAAGTGATACAGCTCAATGGGAATTTTGAATGACTGAAAACTGTACTGAGTATACCCTGATGATGTGATCATTTAACTTATCTTTCATCGGTTGGGTGGTTATAGTACATAGTGTGATTTGACGAGGTTGTGGACTGTCATGTGTCCTTTAATGCTACTCTTGACATTTCAGATCTGACACTGACTTAAGCTATGAGAGCAACGTCTCCCTTGTTTGAATATCAAAGTGGAAATCCGAGCCGACGTACATGACAGAGTCAAATGTAAAAAGTTGTACCTCTCTGTAATATTCCTTGTACAACAGGCTTGTATGTTACAAACCAGAGAATTAATTCTAAATAAATAAATGATAAACTCATGTTGTCGCATATGATTTTTTCTTTTTTAAAGCAACCACAAAGCTGTGACAGACATGATTAATTACACATTCGGGCCATTCAGGCGAAAGTATACAAAAACAGTTTCTGTCGGAAGATGTGAAAAAGTAAGTACATCCCAATGAAAACAGTTTTTGTCTCATGTATTTTAACCAAACCAGTGAGAAGTGCTGAAAACTGCAGTGGCTTGAGTCTGGCTCCAAAATTAAGTATACCTTATGGATAAAATGATAAAATGCCCAACTTCAGGTGCTGGAATGGCTCAGTGGGTTGAGCAGGCTCAACTTTCTAATCTTGTTTAGTCTTTACCTCACAATATAAACCCTGAGGTCACTGTTTTTGTGAATTAGTTCCATATAAATAACATAAAATACATTTATAACTCTGGAAACATCCCACTGATAAAATGTGATATACTCAAACAAATCACATAAAATGTTACAGACATGCAGCCCTGTGTGCACCCTGTGATACATGAGCTTGCAGAATTACTTTTAGCAGCAATAACTTGAAGTAATTGTTTTCTGTATGGCTTTAACAGTCTCTCACATCACTGTTGAGGAACCATTCTTCTTTTGCACTCTTGCTTCAGTTCATTGAAGTTTGAGGGTATTCATTCATGCTCAGCTCTCTTATGTTTCCACCACAGCCTTTCAATCGAGTTGAGATTTGAACATTGACTGAGCCATTGCAGCACCTTGATTCTTTTCATGCCGCTGTGTTTGGGTCCTGTTGCATGACCCAGTTTGTGCCAAGCTTCAGCGGTCAGATTTGATTCCAGAATACTTTGGTTTACTGGAGTTTATGGTCAACTTAATGACTGCAAAGTACCTACATCCTGGTTCTGACAAACAAGCTCAAATCATCACCATTCCACCACCATGCTTGAAAGTTGATATGAGGGGTGCTGTAATTTTCACCAAACAAATCTCCACTTCGGTCCGGTCTTTCCAAAGGACATTGTTCAAGAAGTCTTGCAATATATTCAGATATTTATTTTCCATAACAAAGCTGTCTTGTTATGTTATTTTTTTTTTAGAAAGAACACACTTTCTCTTGTCAACCCTTCCAAACAAGCTATATTTGTTCAGCCTTTCTCTGATTATACTCTCATGAACTCTAATGTGCCCGTAGAGTCTGAGATGTAACTCTTGGGAGTTTTGCAATTTTATCTGAGCATTCAATGGTCTGAGCTTGGAGTGAATTTGCTGGGACATCCACTCCTGGAAAGATTATGGCATTCTGTTATGGCACACCTGAATGCTTCAAGCCAGCTAACTGATCAAAACTTATATAGCAGCATCTGGGTAATAATCAATTTCTATGGAAGCAGCAAGTGTCAAGTATTGGTAGGTGATTTAGGAAAAGTAACCCTTATTTAGACTGTAGTCCTGAATCCAAAACCCCAAAACAAGTCTATGACCTGATGAGCTAAGTCTAAAATGCAAAATCCATTAGATAAAGTAGCTAACTAAATCCAAACATCAGCAAGGAAACACCCATTTAACAGATACTGAGACAAAGACAACAGGGAACAAAGCACTATTCATACACAAGAAGGCAATTAGAGGACAGTGAACACATTTGCGTAACAAGAGGCAGATGATAGGAATCAAAGGCAATGAAACAGGAAAAAAGATCAAAGTAAAATCAAGTAAAATTAAGACATTAGAGACAAGTCTACAAAAACTGAAAAAGTAAACACAAAACAAACTGAGAATCAAACAGAAAAGACTCAACACAGAAAAAGCCCTCACAGATTGAAAACCTCCACCAATCCAGCTCACTGTCTGTGCAGTATTGTCAGGCCCCTGGGTCTGAGCGACCCAGGGACCCTGAGCAGTTATAGACTAGTATTACAATATATGTGTTTTGGAATTGCTGTCCCTCGTTCTCCCTGCTTGTAGATATATGTGTGTGGATGCAGGTGTTTCTGTAAGCACTCGTTTACAGGCATGTTCAGGCCTGGTGGGTGTGGCCCTGGGAGGTGATTGGCCACACCTAAAGACCGTGACACACCTGTAGCTGATCAAGCCTTGTCGGAGGAGCTACTTGAGAGTGTGGTAGAGCTTTCTCCGACGTGGGATCATTGCGTGGTTTCACGTTAGGCTCTTGACCAGTTCCTAGTTTAAAGTCTGCTGCATTATGGTGTGTTTGACGGCTGCCTCTCTCTTATGTTCCCAGGAGTAGCGGGGAGACGAGAGGACAGCGAGCACGGGGTGCTCATCGCGGAGAAGCGGAGACAGAAACACTAGCACTGGGAAGAGGACACGTCACGGGAGTCGGGAGAGCACGGGGATTTATTGTCATGTTCTTCCATCACTGTAAATAAACACAATGCTAAGCACACAGAACTCTGGCTGATTGGGACCCACACCCAGTTTCACACCTTGGCTCAGGCGATTAGAGGATCATCAGGGGGTCCTTTTGTCCCTTTGTGGGGGGATACTCCCACTAGGTTTATATCTGGGACTCTCCACCATTTGACCTTAGAACTGAAGAAGCTTCTCGGATGAGAGGTGAAACGTCTTCAAGTAACTTAAAGAAGTCCAGGCGCTTTTCTTTGCAAGCTCCTTTGACTAAACACACAGAGCTCCGCGCCTGGGTCCTCCTTCCCTACACCCCCACGGTTTGCCCTGCCAAACCGTGACAAGTATTTACTTTTAATATTGTATATTATATAATATTGTATTTTGTATCATCACAACACAGCTGTATGTGATATAAAGAGGGAGATGACACACAGGCGTAGAAGGCTACATTTAAATTAAATTAAATAAAGAAACCCAAATAGTATAAACAGTTGTCAGCATATCAGTATTCAGCCATGGCTGAATGCTATATATTGCACCTGAGCCTGGCCTGCTCAGGTGTGCTGCAGCTACTCCCAGAAAGAGACACAGGCAACTATGAAGATAATCTATAATCATCTGGTCTAGATGACTTACCTATTTGCTCATCCCATGGTTTGGTTTTTCAGCCCATTTAACTTTTTATGGGCTGAAAAAGTATTTTCCATCAACTGAGAAAACAGCTCCAACACTTTGGTTGCTATTTAATTAAAATATGTATCTGTTCGTGATTTAAAAATAATAATTGAACAGTGCATAAAAACTTTAAAATAAGATTTTTAAGATATGCATATTTTAGTGGTACACCCATTCTTATTTTTTCCCCCCTTTTCCCGAAACACAATCTGTTCATATTCCCGTCTGTTTTTCGAATGTAGGGGCTCAGCACCAACAGCGTTGGACTGTGAAATAAAAGCAGTGGCCAGCAGATGGCGGTATAATCCCACGGTACACTCACACAGGACGAAGAAGAGCAAGCTGAGACGTTCATTTCCCAGTGTTTCATCGCTCAGCCACAAACAGTTTTTCTTATTGATCTCTTAAAGATAATTTGCATCTCATTTTTCAAAAATATGATTGGCTTTTTTAATTAATTAATTTATTTAGATTTGTTTTGAGAATATTTGTTTGGTGTTCGATGTCTGAATTAGTTAGCTTTCTTATGACCTTCATGATTGAAAATTACGTCATATTTCCCTTGCAGTTTTAGTGTTAGCATAGTATTATTACTACCTGCTGCCCAAACCTTATGTTTGTGAGGTGCAGCCAATCAGAGGAGAATGTTGGATGGTTTCAGACAGTGGACAACATCAGGGGCTTCACATAGGATTGGAAGAAGCTAAATAATGAATATGTTTTAACTGTGTGTTACATCCTGTGAGGCTGTGGGAGTGTGTGGGCGTGGTGTTGTCTTCTCCCTCTCCTCCTCCTTCTTTCTTGCCCCTCCCCTTGTCTCTCTCCGCCCCTGCCTTCTCCTTTAGCACACACCTGCTGCTCATCTGCCCTCGTTTACCACCAATTACCCTCAGAGGTGATAGAAGCTGGAGAAGAGCAGTGTGGAGGTGTGGGAGAGGCTTCTGGTGGAGTTCTTCTGTGTTGGTCAGTAGTGATGGGCAGATGAAGCTTCATGAAGCACTGAAGCTTTTCATCCAATTGGTTCACCCCAGCGCAAAGCTTCTTGAAGCTTCATTTGCTCTAGTAGGACACCTACTGGACGTAAAAATATTAGTTGGCATGAATTTGAAGAGTGTGGCCTTTTGCACACAGCCTGTAAATGTCAACAACAAAAGGAGTGTGTAAAACATGTATATTGTAGTGATGGCAGTATACTGTGTATATTTATACTGGCAGTATGGAAAATGATTATTTGGAAATGCTTAAAATGGAAATGATCATTTACTGTAAGGTGAGGTGTGGTTGGGGTGTGGACAGTGGTTGCGCTTTTGTAACTTTGAGGTATGGACAGCTACACACTGAGGCCTCAGTCCTACCTGTTCACATTTTATTCTGTAAAAACTAAATTTTCACTGCTTTTATGGCCTTTTTAGTGGGGAGAACATAGCTAGGATTTAATGGTTTAACAAATCTTTTGAATCCTTTGTCCTCCACAATGCTAAATGGCTGGGAGTCCTCGATCACCATGCTAACCAGGTCTTCATCTATTTGAGATTATTGTCTTTCCTCAGGAGAACAAAGACAAAACACAAATATAAATATCACACACGTAACTTATAACAGTTGTATAATATTGTTATATCATTTAGTAACATTACTGCATGCTATATTATCATTGCATTTGATGGCTCACCTGGTCTTGCTCCACAATCGGTGTTCCCCTTATTCTCATGCAAAGCTCTGTAGTGCCTAAGCATGGATGAGGTGTTGTTGTTATATCCCAGCTCCCTGGCACATAGCACTTCACCTTGTACAAAAGTAAAGACAGCATAACATAAATTGTATTGCACCATCAGTATTATGAAAATACATCTTCTGTAGAAATCTACATACCTTGTTGGGAGGAATAAGATCAAAATGTTCCCACACAGGGGAGGACATCCTCCTCTTCTTAGCTGGCTCCATTCTCTCCTGACTTTCTCTCCTCACTCTCATAAACCTCCAAACTCTCACTAACCGCAACTCTCCATCAAACACCCACATTTTGAATGAAGTCTGAGGGGTTTATATCGCTGTCATAGCTCGCGGCAAAGTTCGAACCACTTCATGAACCAGTCACGTGGCACAGCGAGGCTTCGGACGTCATCATTTTCAGGTCCTCCCATAAATGAAGCAAGCCTCGATACGCGCATCGCGGAAACGCCCCCTCCATTACTCGACACACGCTTCGAAGCCTCGATACAGAACGTCACATCACTATTGGTCAGTGTGTGATACTGGTTTAGGTATGGAAAAGGCCTGCTGTGTGTGACCAGCCCCACCGTGTGTGGCTCTTTGTGAGTAGTTCTTAGCTGAGTGGTGTTTTCCCTTAAGTGACGGCGGCCTCCATTAGTTTGTTTGGCCTGCCTGGGTATTGTTACTAGCAGCGTTGCTGTCTTTTCCGTTGAAGCCTTGTTTTCTTTTGTCGAAGTGGTCACTATCTCTTTGGGTTGACCTGTCTGATTTATCATTAAAGCAGCGGTGCTGTCTCTTTTTTTTGTTATTATTTATATGATTGTTGAGTTAATTGATTATAATAAAGATATATTTTGTGTTAACTACCTCTGCCTGGTGTTCTTTTTGTTTCACCTGGATCCAACTGTTACTGTCCCCCACCCTCTTCGCCTAGCTTTCATGTGGGGACATAACAAAGTGGGGGCTCATCCGGGATTGGAATGAAAGGAATTGAGTTGATTATGAGTGTGAACAGGTGTTTGTGTGTTGTGTGAGGGTCATTTGACTAGCTGCTGCTCTCCCCGGCTAGCACAGGGGAGTGTCTAGCTGAGCATTTGCTCTTCCTTCGGACACTCGTTTTTTGTTTTGCCTTTGTTATTTTCGGAGCAAACCTGGGTGCGGATTAATTCTCTGAGGGTAGGCTTTTCGGTGCCTTTGGCACTTGATGGTTTCCCTTTAAAGTGGCCTCGAGCCTGGTACGCTCCAGAAGCTAGGTCAGGCTAAATTCTGAGTAGGCAGGACTGGGGGGCGTGTGGGCAGAATTTTAGTTAATGGTTGACTTGACACAACACATTTTATTTTGCCTGTTTTTGGTTCTGTGGTGAAGGTGTTGTGTGGCCCTTTAGTGGTTAGCTTGTGTTTTGCAGGCCGTTCTGAGTTTTCATGGCCACTTTTGATATTTCTGGGTTTACGGCAGAGCCGTCGCTTGCCCTGCTGGATGTTTGTAGGAAGAGGGATCTGCATGAGGTGGCAACATATTACGGGATCAGTGTCTCCACTGGTCTACACAAAGCGACGCTGAAGGCTGCTCTAGTGTCTGGGTTGTTGGAGAAGGGGGTGGTTGTAAGGCGAGAACCCCCGAGCACACCTAGTCCGGCTGGACCAAGTGCAGCGCCTCATGTTCCAAGCCAGGTCGTAGAACCATCAGTGTCTACACCTGTGGGCCAGGGGCGGGCCAATGACACTGCCCCGTTTTGATCCGCTCTCCACCCAGTCATCAGAGGGTTCTAAGCAGGATGCTAGGCTCAAAGTCCGTCTGGCTCGTCTCCAGCTGGAAAAGGAGCAGCGTGAGAGAGCGTTCCAGCTGAAAAGGGAGAGCTTAGGCGTTTGGACGTGGAACTGGCTCGGGCTAGGGAGGTTGAGCTGATGAAGGTGGAGGCGGAGACTAAGGTCAAGCTGCGACAGCTGGAACTCCAGCAGGCCTCCTCCCCTCCTGTGGTGGCTTCGCTGTCACAGACAGAGATACAGTTTGATGTGGGAAGGAATAGTCGTCTGGTCCCTGTATTTCGTGACACTCAGGTGGAGATTTATTTTGAATCATTTGAGCGGATAGCGACAGCCTTGCGTTGGCCGCGGGATGCGTGGGCCATCCTGCTGCAGTGCAAGCTGGTGGGCAA
This sequence comes from Simochromis diagramma, assembly GCF_900408965.1. Taxonomy (NCBI): domain Eukaryota; kingdom Metazoa; phylum Chordata; class Actinopteri; order Cichliformes; family Cichlidae; genus Simochromis; species Simochromis diagramma. Next base: position 41,880 of record NW_024387444.1, on the reverse strand, counting down.
GGCGCAGGAAGTTTGTTCCTCGTTGTCCGCTGAATGCAGTTTGGACTACGACAAACTGAAAAGTGCAATCCTGTTAGCCTACGAACTAGTCCCCAAGGCTTACAGGCAGCGATTGAAAAAGGTGCAGGGTCAATCCTTCCTGGATTTCGCGAGGGAAAAAGAGTGTCCTCTTTGACCGATGGTGTAGGGCCTGTAAAGCTGCAGACCTAGTTTCGGTACGGGAGTTAATTCTCATTGAGGAATTTAAAAACTGCATCTACGAGCGGACGGCAGTATATCTGAACAAACAGAAGGTCTCCACGTTGCAGCAGGCCGTGACACTGGCTGACGAGTTCGCACTCGTCCATAAAGCCAGTGTTATTAAGCATGAGCGATGCGACACACTAGCGAAGGCTAGTGGTGAGCAAGACACAAGGGGAGAGGTACCTGTGCCTCGTCCCAGGTCAGACCGGAAATGTTTCTACTGTTTTAAATCTGGCCATTTAATAGCGCACTGCGAGGCCTACAGGCGAAGACAGCCAGCTTCAACACCACGTAAGTCAAAAGGGATGGGGCTGATTAAAATCGCTTCTCCTGTTAGCAGACCCCTTAACACTGAGACTCCTGATGAATGTTTTAAACCCTTCATTTTCAAAGGAGCGGTGTCACTCTCTGGTGAGCCTGAAGACGAGCGTACTGTGACCATTTTACGTGACACAGGTGGCTCACAGTCCCTCATACTGGCCAGAGCACTTGCCTTTGATGAAAAGACTGCCAGCGGCATTGATGTTATTGTTAGAGGCGTTGGAATGACTTGGAATGTGCCCGCCCCCCTCCATCAAATTTGGGTGCAGAGTGACCTAGTAAGTGGTATTTTTCCTGTAGCTGTGTGTCCTTGCTTCCCAGTTGATGGCGTGGATTTCATAATGGGCAATGACATTGCAGACGGGAAGGTTTATCCTACCCCAGAGGTCACAAAGACTCCTGACCCAAGTCCTTTGTCAGATGTTTTAAGCCGGCAGCACCCGGATGTATTTCCTGTAGGTGTTCTTACCCGGTCACACGCCCATCGGCAGGGAGAAGTGGTTGACTTGTCAGAGTCAGTGGTTGGCTCTATTTTGGAAAAGGATGTGATGCCCTCCGAGGAGGAGGTGGGTCCTGACGCCAAGGAACTGGCTCTAGAAGTAGCTGAGCCTGCTCCTGAATCCGCAGCCCCCCTCTCCTCACATGGGAGGCCCTTATTATCGCTCAGAAAGAGGACCCGTCGTTAGACAAATGTTTTGCCGCCATAGATGAGTGATTGTCCGACAGGAGACAGGAAGCAGACGTTTGTTGTTTGTGATGGATTGTTAATGCGCAGGTGGACCTCAAAGCCAGGGGAGGACTGGAGTGTAGTCCAACAAATAGTGGTCCCGGCTAGTTTGCGTCAGCACGTGCTACAATTAGCCCATGACCATTCATGGTCAGGACATTTGGGGATAACTAAAACATATGACCGTATTCTGCAGCACTTCTTCTGGCCGGCAATGAAGGCAGATGTTGCGAAGTATTGTAATACTTGTCATACGTGTCAACTGGTGGGCAAACCAAACTGTGCCCCCCGCCCCACTATGTCCAATACCTGCTGTTGGTGAGCCATTTGAACACATTTTGGTCGATTGTGTTGGTCCGTTGCCAAGAACACAGGCAGGTAATCAGTTTTTATTGACCATAATGTGCTTGTCCACGCGGTTCCCCGAAGCAATTCCTCTTCGGAGGATCACCACTGCAAACATTACTAAGGTGCTAATCAAGTTTTTTTTTTTATTTTTTAAACCACCTTTGGTCTCCCAAAAACAGTGCAAACAGACCAGGTAACTAACTTCTTATCCCGAGCATTTAAACAGACTTTAATCTCTCTTGGTATTTCTCATTCTGTGTCCAGTGCTTATCACCCAGAGTTGCAGGGTCTGCTGTGTGTGACCAGCCCCACCGTGCGTGGCTCTTTGTGAGTAGTTCTTAGCTGAATGGTGTTTTCCCTTAAGTGACGGCGGCCTCCATTAGTTTGTTTGGCCTGCCTGGGTATTGTTACTAGCAGCGTTGCTGTCTTTTTCTGTTGAAGCCTTGTTGTTTTCTTTTGTTGAAGTGGTCACTATCTCTTTGGGTTGACCTGTCTGATTTATCATTAAAGCAGCGGTGCTGTCTCTTTTTGTTGTTACTATTTACGATTGTTGAGTTAATTGATTATAATAAAGATATATTTTGCATTAACTACCTCTGCCTGGTGTTCTTTTTGTTTCACCTGGATCCAACTGTTACTGTCCCCCACCCTCTTCGCCTAGCTTTCATGTGGGGACGTAACACTGTGAATGATGCAAAGCTACTTTAATAGAGTCTAGAAATAAATAAAGGAATAGCCATGACTGTTAAAACTAATATTCACATCAGAACTTCAGCTGCAGCATTATTACAGCACAGCAACAGTGCAGTAGATGCGCTGTTTATAACAGGCAACACAAATTTCCGATATTAATCCTGTGGATCCGTCAGAGTAAGATCAGCTGATGATTTTGATGGGACAAAATGTCAAATGCTTCAGGATATTCCACATCAATCAGTCTCCTCTGAAGAGCAGAGTTCTTTTCTTCCACTTGTGGAAGCAAACATAATGAACAATTAGGAGTGCCAATCATCGGATAACCTTGATGATAAGCCATGTTAACCGCTTGATTTCCTCAGGGGCAACGCCTGTGTGAAAACACCTGCTATCAATCAGCATTGTATCCTTCTTTCTTTTTAAAAAAAAAAAATTCCTTTGTTCGCGCTGTTGCCTGAGATTACTGTGGACTCTGTTTTCCCTCGTCTTTGATTCCATTAATGCTGTAAATGTTCTCCCTTATTGATTCGTTAGATTATCAAGTCACTCTAGGCAAAACATTTTTATGAAAAATACAGCTATTATAATCACTCTATATTACAAGTGAGGGCACAGTACAGAAAATGATCTAATTTGTACTAATGGAGGAAGCAGTGTGCTCTTTTAAAGTGTCGGTTTCATGGATACTAAAAGAAATGAAAATCAAACAAGTGATAAACTCATTTAAAGTGCATTTCCCTTTGATGGCTTAATGTTGACATTAAAACAAGGCAGCTACAAAGCATAATAAATTAAAGACTCTGACTTTCAAACCCTAAAAGCTCTTTATTTCATCTTCTTTACCGTTCACATTCACCCAAATACAGCTGCAGAAAACAATGAGACAGCAAGTGAATAAAGCTGAGCTGGACAGACTATTATATGCTAGTGTAAAAATTACATTAAATCTATTGCTATTAGTTTTCTTATCATATCAACAATTGACACATGAAAAAAAATCACATCAATAAAAATACTTAGTTGGGTTGATTTGATTACATCAGGCTGGAGTTTGGTTTTTACAGGAGATAAATGGCTGTTTTACAAAGAGAGAGGCGGGGAGTGATGAAGCTTTTAGCTGTAGTGGATGATGTACTGTTGTGTTTGAGTTGTTCCCCTTGCAATCATTTTACACAAACATCTTTTGCCTGTGTGCACAAATATACGCACAGTAGTCCACGATTTTAAAGAACATTATATTAATTTAGTTTCATTTCCTGCTGACTTATTCTAACCCTAACCCTAGCATAACCATAACATCACCCTTAATCCCGTCCCCATACATCAATCCGTCCATCCATCCTCTTCCGGTTGTCTGGGACCTGGTCTTAGACTAGCAGCCTAAGCAGAGAAGTCCAGACCTTCCTTTCCGCAGGCTAACGGAGCGACGTAATCTCTCCAGCATGTCCTAGGTCTGCCCTGGCAACACGTTCTCACTCCCAACTCGTCAAACGTGTGACGCATGGTCAGGCTCCCTCTGCTGCACTTATGGACGCGCAGGGTACCCCCCTCGCGTCGGGAATTGACGTGAAGGGTCCTCCGATTGAAGAGATTGCTGCGGAAGTGCCTGTTGTCGGTATATTTAGACATTTTCCAAATCACATTGTAGTGACGTATACAGAACACAATAAATTATATAATGTAAACAACTACCTGAAAAACAGGTAGAACGATGCTTTTGTATCGTTTATTGCATTTACGGGGGGAGTGATGTATGCTGGGTAATGGCACAGCTAGCTACTGGGTTTATTCACCCGCTTCGGCTGTTATCAGTCCATACAATGGGCGTTATTAGCACAAATCAGTCCCATAGATATGGACCATCTCCTGCTAGATTGTTCAGAAGGTTGTTCTCATCCATCCAGATGGAGGATCACTAACAGGAGCGTGGAAGACTCCAGAATCCACTCTGGCTGGAATCCGGTGGATATGCAGTGTGTACAGGTAAGACCATTTAAACGGACAGCATTTATAGAATGACCATTAAAAGTCAACGAGTGTCAGTAATGTTAATGTGGTTATGTTAGTAATACACCGAGTGCTAATATAACAGCTTTAAGATGCATTTGTAGATATTATTACGTGTTTTACCGTCTTTATGGTGCTAGCTTAAAGTTACGGTGTAAACGTTAGCTTATATTGGAGTAAAGCTGTTACTGGTTAAACGATGTTAGCACAGAAATATTAGCTTCTGTCATGACTGATGAAGTTACTAGTTAATAAAGTTTTCAGTAAAGTGTTTAATCACAGCCACAGATTGACAGCAAATATCTCGATTAGCTTCAGTGCATCTGTAATAAATATGTGCAAGTTTCAGTGCTTCGTTTAAACTGTATGATACTTATACTGACCCAGGGTCAGTGTAAAATACAATCCTAGCTGTGTGAACAAAGCCTGGCTCCTTTAATCCTGCATGAAAAACCTCAGGATGCAGGTTATTATTACTCTTTCCTGCTGGCACACCTGTCACACCTGAGAGTCAGCTAGAAACTTACAGTGACGTGGACATCATGCAAAGACTGCCAGACTCTGTAATACTGTAAATGATCAGTGACTCAGGTTATCACTAAACTTTAAACGGCGCCTCTGTGTCTCTGTGTGCTGAACATTTAGGATTGAGTCAGGCTGCATCAGCTGAAGCTGTTATTTGTATATATCAGTATTTTTTATTCAGGTGTGGGGAAAATACGTAAGACTGCAGTGAAGCGATGCACCAGATTAATCCCTGGCCAAAGGTGTCGTACTTAAATCAGACTACTGATCCAGCCACATCAGCCTTTTGTGAGGTCTGTTTAAAGTTGACTAAAAGTGAACTGCAGGTTCCTGAGAGGTGGACTGTGAGCACAGAAACACATGTTCATACATACAGCTGCAGCAAACTTACATTAATTTTAAATAGATTTGTTACTCTGATGTCTGTCTCTGTGTTAGTCCTCTGACAGACTGGTGACCTGTCCAGGTGTGCTCTACCTATGACTACTGGGACAGGCTCTAGCCTCTGTAATAGAAATTTTCTGTTATTCTCATTTAAAGTATTTAAGTGCTTATGCATATGCTTAGTTGTGACACTGTTACTGTTCAGTGAAAGTTTCTAAAACTAGATGAACTTACTTCAGCGTCAGCAGTTTGAGAAAACAACTCCCTTTACAGGTGGTGATAAGGCCAAGGGCACAAAACAGCTTAACCATTGATCCGTTAGGTTTCATAGCGAGACACATGAAGTGTGGTAGGATCAGTTTGTAACTTCCTCCCTCTTCCTTGGAATGCATAAAGGAGGAGGAGCACCACTTCTGTGGCAGCGCTGACATGACTGAACTGTGATGTTTGATGTGTGTTGGCGCAGTAATAAATAGCTTGATCACAGCTCTTTCTGTGTTGCAGACTTTATTTTAAAAATTCCATGACACCCCCCCCCCCCCCCCCCCCACTGTGAACCTGAACTGAATATTCAGAAGACATTTGTTTAAATAGTTCTACAAATCTGAGCTGTTGGTGTGTCCTTGGATTGTGTGGTAATAATATTAGAGCCTGCAATCTTTCTTACTGAATCTCTACTATGAGCCATGTTACCTGAGATTAATTCTATGTTTACCTGTCAGCCTGGACGAATGTGCTGTGTGAAGGAAATTAAATTAAAACAGATCTGAACTGTGTACATTTAAGGAACCTGTTCATATTTAATATGAACCAGTGATTTTTTTGATTGCTGATTCCAAGAGAGTCTTTGTGGAAATCCTGTTTGGCTTTTTGTTATTTTAATTCTCTTCTCTGTTTTCCAGAACAGTTCTCCACAGTCGCTGTCCACATGGGTCAGTGGGACCAAGAAGCACTCTGCTAATGTGTGGACTCTGACCAGCAACATCCAGCAAGACCCAGACAGCGTTTTCTATCTCCCAGCTGGAGGTTTTGTTTGTCTGTGACTGGAGAGGCAGATTTTTGTTGAGCTTCACACTTGCAGAGGTAAGTCAGTTTGCAGAGATCCCTCCCACCCTGGCTTTTATGTGCTAGATTTCTTGTCTGAAACAGTAATATTTCAGTGACTGCTGCTTATACCACAGGTTAATACACTCTACTGATCCCTGATGGGAGAATCATCAATTTTGGCAACAAAGAAGCCTGGTGGATGTTTGTTTACAGTCTGATGATGGGACATCATGCTCTGCATCTTCAAAGTTTGCCTCCTCATTATTATTCATACCCAGTAATGTGAAGTATGCTTATATCTACTATAACTGAACCAACCTGGTGCTGTTCATTTATGGAGGCTGTTGAGTCTGAATGTTGGATGTTGTGTATCTCGTGTTCTCTGGGCTTTGTTGTCCTCAGTCTTTTTGCAGGATCAGAAAACAAAACCAGGAGGCGCGTAAATGTTTCTTCTCCATGATGTTTCTTCAAATGTTTCTTCTGGATGATGATAAGACTGTGACACGGGATGCCACCTTTGGTCTTGTGATGAAGCAAAGCTCAGGAAGAAGTGTGATTAAATGGTACCCACATGTGTGCTGCTGAGAAGGATGTACAGGGGCACCTGCAGCCAAATCCAAGCCTCAGGTTAGTTGTAGTTGCAGAACGCTACAGGACTGAGACAGCTGAGGCATCAAATGTTTGATTAAACGGATGAAAAAGAGAAGTTTCTTCCCTATAATTATCACTTCTTAAAATCTGTAGCAACTTCAAGTCTGTCAGCGTGCTGAGCATGCTCAGAATGTGACAATATATTTTTGTTCAATATTGAATTTCTTTCAGTTGCAATTGTTAAATGAAAAAAATATATATATATTCTTATAATTTATCAAACTAATTTATCAAAAAAAAATGTACATATATCTGTATTAGTGTTAATAAATTAATTTGACACCTGTATTGAAAATACCATATTGTATTCATACAGAATCAGTTTGGTATCATTGTTTGTCTGATTGCTGAAACTAAGAGCTACTTTGATCTCTTTAGATCTAAAGTATCCAAAGTTGAGCTCTGATGTTTCTTCACCCCTGTGTGTGATATGTGATTTCCTACATGCTGGCAGAGCAGCAGTTTGTGCTCACAGATGGTGACGGTGTGGAGAGACGGTGGTGTTTCCTCAGAAGAACCAGCAGAGTCACTTGCTGACTGATGTTCGTCTGCACTGCACAGAGGAAATCAACTGACCAAGGTTTGTCCAGTGACGTGTTATGAATGTATATTTGTTTTATGCTTACAGATATGTTTTTCTTGACAGAGGCTCTGCAGAGGTTAGACAAAGAAAATATGTGCTTTACATTTTACTGTGATTTATTGAGATATTTGTTGCCTGATGTTCAGCAGGAATGGAGAAATAGAATCAAAGGGAGATGTTTTTGATGTTTTTGTAATGATGTAAGTAAATCTTCAATATTATTTATTTGCTTGGTTATATTAGGAGTGTTTCTGAGTGAGGGGGGAGGAGTCATCATCCAGGTAAAGTGACGTAGATCAGTGGATACACTTGTCTCCCCTTTAAAGGAGACGATCCAAGTCATCCTTAAATGTTAGTGCTTTCAAATACACAAACATTTTTAAACGACAAAAATGAACATCCAACTTTGACTGTAACACAAAATAAATCATGTGTGTTTTCAAACTCTCAGATGGGCAGCATATCAGTCTTGGACTGTCTAACCTGCTGGAGCAGCACTGAATGACCACCACACATGAGCATGTTCCTGCAACATTCAGCATCTGATCCTTCATCTGTGTGCTTCTGCTTTTGGTAAGTAGAGTTACCCAACTCCAGTAACTCTAAACACATGCCATCCATTTCTAACGGCCTGGTTACTTCCTGTCAGTTACTTTAGAAACCATGTGGTCACCTGACCTAACACTGTTTCTTCTTCTTCCCCTTAATGTTCAAGTGTCACATGTCAAACAGCTGGAGAGGAAACTACACCAGTGTACTGGGATGTTTCAGCAACACGTGCCAGATGCTGTTCCTTCATGGTGACATCACCAGAGACAGCCCCACCCACCTCAGGACCTCGCCATTGATCATGATGATTATAATGATGACAGCGAGCGGAACTAAGACTGTAAAAATCCACGACCAGAATGTTTCTTTCTAATTGTTAATGAATACTGAGAGCCTCGTTCTGTGTTTTGTCTGTTTTGGGGTTGTTGTTTTTTTACCTCATTTGTTACTAACAAAGTTCACCAAACTCACACAGTTTACATTCTGTATGTTTCCATCTTTACCAGCCACACTCTAACTGCATTTAAGAAAATAATCCTTAGAAATCGTTGTTTTTCTCTTTTGTAATTGATGATAATTCAGTGAATATATTGCGCTGCTTCCTTTTATTGCGTCTCACATTGCTTTATGTTTTTCAGTGTCCAGTTATTTTTTACTGCTGTTTGAATTCTCTGTATGTTTGACCCTGTAGACTGTTTGATGGACTGCTTGTCTTCCTGTTTGTAACCGCCGCCTGTTTTTTAATAAAGATTTGGATTTCTGACTTCAACACAGCCTCTGCGTGTCCTCCCTTTGTGTCCTCTTCCTCTGTGAATGTGTTGCATGTGTCACAGATTCATTTTATTAACAGCTTTCCCACAGTGAGTTGCATCAGCATTCATTCACAGCACATTTCAGAAGGATTCAGATTAATACAGTGATCTTATGGTCAGAATGATCCTGACAGAGTGCCACTGTAAATTATCTTTCATCAGGTAAATTTTAAAGTTCAGTATTTCAAAGCAGGAGTTATGAAGAATCATACTGGCATTAGGATTAATAATATGTACTTACAAAGTCAAAGTTTTTTAATTATGCTAGAATATTGGAAGACAATCAACTTTTAGTGTTTTCCGCATATTAATTATTCTGAAATAGAGACGTGACCCTAACTGTACAGAAGCACTAAACAACTGACAATCTAACAGACATCATTGGCCTGAGCCGTCATGCACAGTGAGTCTGATCCTTTGCTGTGAGAGTCTGACAAGCATGTTTCTGGTCAGTTTGGAAGAAATAATATCACAATGTTGATCTTTCTTTCCAATATTCCTTCTCTTTTACAACATAAACTGTGATCAAAGCTACTTATGTTCACAGCATGTAATAATACTGACAGTCCAGGGCATTGTGGTCTGTTGAGCTAGGGTTAGGGTTAGGGTTAGCAATTCAGACATATGTAATCAATATTAAACGTCTCTGACGTGGGCCACTGTCCGCAGTGTTGGGAAATCCATACCAGGCTGGAACGAGTCAAGGTAGGTGAGCATCCACGAGAAGACACAGCAGATGCATCCTACTAATACTGACAGGACCAGGAGACTCCAGAAACCGAGCATCTTCTCTTCAGTGCCATCCTCGCCTGTCACCCTCTCTGCCCGCAGCTCTTTGAGTATGGGGTAGATAAGGGCGCAGAGAAACCCTTATTACTAATTTGTATTATAATTCAATTTTCATGAAATATTCATATTCAGTATTGGTCCTTTTATATTAATAACAACGTATCCACCCAGGCTCATGGTGGGGCAGGGCTCTGTCCTGGGATGCTTGACTACAAGGTAATGTACACCCTGACCAGGTATCCAGTCTGTCAGAATTGTTTTCAATATTTGGTTCAAAAACATGAGTGACAACAAAAATCCAACTAGGATTCTTGCATATGATGAATGAAGTCTGTCTTTGACTGTATTGTCCAGCTGATCCATCAAACCCCCAGCAGGTGAACCTTATTCATAACATAACACAGCAACAATGTAAAAAATGAAACAGCAACAGTCTAAATGTAAAGTGCATTCTAAAGTCCTCTTCAATAAATCATATGCAAAGAGTCATTCAGGACTGTAAAACGTGAACTACAGAACCCAGAGTCTTCATCATTAAATCTCTGGTTGCTTCATTTTTCTATCCTGTATCAGATACTTTAAGGTTAGGTTAGGTAAACTTGCATTCTCATGGTGAGGCAAAGTGCTTTATGTGTGTATGTGCGTGTCATGAACGGCTATAAAAGGCCTATAATTAAAGAACAAAGCGGGGTTTGAGTTCGAGTTGCGGCAGACGGTCACTACTTGTAAATGGAACGCAGCCTTCCTGCGGCGGACAGCTAATAACAGGAATCGGACGCGGTCCACCCGAGTCCACAGCAACCACCATAGCAACCGCCTAGCATGACCTTAAAAACATATTCTGTCTTCATAACTATCAAAAACGTGAAATGATTTGCAAAGTGTGACGGTATCTTTGGAAGCTGTTTACATAGCTAATAATATACGATGTAACCATGGAGACAGTCACGTGAGCTAGCAGTGCACGTTTACTACAGTGAATAAGGTGATTGCGTGCACAGCGTCCACACGCTGCAGAGGGTAAAGACATTACTTCAATATTGTTTTATATTGATATATATTTGCCTTCTGTTGACCATCACCTCAGGTTCACCATCACAGTTTCAGCAGACAGATGCACACTGTCTAAATATGAACACATTCAAAAACTCATGTCTCAGAAATAAGCACAGCTGTTCATGTTTGTCATCAGAGTTTTATTTGTAAGAAAATTATAAGCTTCATATTGTAAAATGTTCTTTTATTTGATGCACAACTCTGAGTCAACAGAAACAGGAAACAGAAATGTCTCTAATGTAGACATGTACAGTGTAGTGTAAGCATTAAAAGATCATAAAGGAAACACTAACATTTATGTGAAACTAATTGTAATAAAAAAAAATGAACAGGTGGTTTATAGATGTAAAAGAAAGAATCTGAAAACAACACTTTTTTGGTCTAAGTGATCAAAGTAGAAAACAGAACTGATGTTCAAGAACAAACCGTAGCTGCACTAATATTACACATCGTTGTACTGAACAGACATGTTGCTTTTAAAACCACATGCAGTGTGTGACCGTGACTGTTCACTGAGACCATGAACGCCACTTCGCTGAAGCCTTCGCCTTCTTCTTCTTCTTCTAAATTGGAAGCAGAAGGAGCACGAGCTGCTTTGATCTACTGAAAGGAAAAAGCAGAACATCTGAGCTGAAACCAGTCAGCTGAAATCATTAAGACAGGAACAAATTCAATGCAGTGTCTCAGGTGGCTTAGCCTGTTACAACTGTTGATACAAGCTAAATACGGTTAACACACAGTGTCAGGGAGCTCCAGTGTGGGAACTAGTGGCTTTAGGTTTGTAGTCATTTAACTTTCATCCATTCATTCATTTAATTCAGGAGGAAGAAATGTCAGGTTGATGCAGGCTGGTTACATGCATTTGGTCCCATGCTGTCTTTAACTAAATGACTTGGTTCACATTATGGCTGGGCTGTATGTGGGGTTATATCATGTTATTTGGGCAGGAGTACCTGTCCCCTGTTAGGCTTAGAAAGTTTCTCCATAAGTAGAGTTTCTAACTCTTCTAGCACATCTGTGGCTGACAGCTTTTTGGTGGCTCTTTTACCCCACACTGGTTGTGAGTGTGTAAATAGCCCCACTAGTTCTTTTGGGTTGCAGTTAACTTGGGAGGAAGAGGTAGGTCTGCCATGACTAGATGAATAACAATTATCTGGGATACATAAATTTCATAATGCATGCATGTATCTCTATAAACCTGCCTGAGGGCTGCCGTTTTTACATTCAGTTATTTCTCTGTTGAATCTAAATAATGAATGTGTTACAGTTAAACTGACACTGGTCAGTGTAAATGGCTCATTGGGACACAGAAACCTTTAAATTAAACCCGATCACCTGATATCGAGTGTCAAACAATATCAAAGCTGTAAAAGATGTTTACAGTCAGAATTTATAAAACTATGATTGTAAATAAATTCAAACAAGTGAGCTTTTTCTCTTTGTGCTGAATATCAAACACTGTGATTTCTTAGACTGTACGCGTTACTTTAGCACAACCAGTTGTAGAAGCTGCCACTCCAAATGTCTTTAGAACAAGACAAAAATATCCTTTTCCAGTTCCCCGGCCCTGA